>NC_087215.1:6592724-6605224 GCF_015104395.2 Macrobrachium nipponense | reverse complement strand
CGATGGTCGTCAATGAAAGCAGCCAATCGCTTAATAATAAGTAGAGAGGTAAAAAGTGAGATTGAGCAATTTATGGAGACTGTGACAGACACTTTATTGCCTATTCCATTTTAATGGGTCGCCCCGTTTCATGATGTATCTCACAAACCTTCAGAATTTGGAGCAAACGATATTGGCAATATTGGCAAAATATCTATCGACAATAAAAAATATGTATTGTGGTTTATCTTCTTACCAATTGACTTGATACCCTAATAGATAGTTTTTAATTTACTCTCTCTCTCTCTCTCTCTCCTCTCTCTCCTCTTTTTCTCTCTCTCTCTCTCTCTCTCTTAAGTACTGTGGTTTATCTTCTACGAGTTGACTTTGATACCCTAATAGGAAGTTCTCTCTCTCTCTCTCTCTCTTTGCACTGTGGTTTATCTTCTACGAATTGGAACTGATACCCTAATTGGAAGTTTCTACTCTCTCTCTCTCTCTCTCTCTCTCTCTCTCTGCAGCACAGCATCTGCCATCAAGACGCTCTTCCAAGCTTCCTTCCGTGAGACAAAGGGGAATCTCCCAAACAAAGGACAATCGCCACTAGACGGCCATTACAGCTCATGCTTCTGTACACAAACAAACGCCGCCTGTTTAATCTATTGTTGTGTCTACAATAATGGGATCCAGCCACAATGTGGGCGAAGTTGTAGAGCCTTCTGGTTGCGTGAGTTATTATCTTATCAGCAGCCTGAGCGGTATAAGAGTATAACTACGTAAATTCAATTAATGTGGCCTGATTTCGTGTTTTGGACAAACGTGAAATTATCTAACATTTCTCATTCGGGGAATCTGAAATGAAATTTATATACTCTTCCGGAATTGAAAGCATTCTACAAGAAACCTCTCAGAAGTAAGTCCTATAGTAGATTCACATCAGCCGTGCATTTGATGTCTAGGCCAGTCCCTTACGACGCTCCTGATTAGCTGTTGATAAGCCAATCACAGGGTTGGAAACGCTAAGTCTCTTCAGAGAGTTCACATAGGCAGGATGTATGTTCCATCACTCCTGAAGGATTCGTCTTTCAAAAGTATCCCTCGTGAGAGATGGAACATACATCCTACCTCTGTGAAATCGAGAGAGACTGAGTTTCCAGCACTGTGATTGGCTTATCAACAGCCAATCAGGAGCGTCGTAAGGGACTGGCCTAGACATCAAATGCACGGCTGATGTGAATCTACTATAGCTGTCATTCCATCTTATGTATTAAAATTGGGAAGAGTCTTTGCAATAACACAATTCTGAATCCACACAACAGATAAACCAAGAGTCCACAAAGCCTCTTGATAACAACAGAGGTCCCTTTCAATTTGCATAAACTCTTGGCGTCGCCATATTTCCTTCCCCTTTTTCAATAACATCGAAAGGTACTGTAAGTTTCGCCAACCACAATGACCAAGTTTATGCCTCTGGAACGAAGGATTGAAAGCAGCTTTCCTCTCTGCTCGGAAATATGCAAACATGGTTAAGAGGAAAACTTTTTTTTTTCTTTTTTTTTATGACAGGATAAAATGAAAGATATACTGGAAACATTTCATATGAAAAGTTGAAAGAGTATTGCACACTAGGCTACGAAAACACAATGTATTGACATTCCGATTTCTAAACGACGCAGTACAAAACAAAAAGCGACCCAAGGTTCATCCATCATGGTTGTAGGTTTTACTTATGGACGCAGGCCAACACACCAGCGACACGCACTTCTATTTGTCCACGTCAGTATTTCTGCATTTTTTTTTTTTTTTTTTTTTTTTTTTTTTTTTGGGTTTTTTTTTTTTTTTTTTTTTTTTTTTTTTGGCTTTTAACAGTTTCAGGTCGTATTACATGAAAGTGACACCAGGATTTATATTTCTCTTTACTTAATTTTTTCCTTTGTGTTACTTCAAAAACTCTTGGTGGTGATATCGTCGTGACACGTATTTAAAGATTTTGATCTTAGGTTAACAAAAAGTAACCAGCCTCAGTATTATTTCAATGACGTTTTCTATAGCTCCTCGCTGGACGAATCGGTTGCCTACTCGCCTGACGATCTGGTAGCCAGAGTTCGCTCCCAGCAGCTGCAGCCAGCGCGGAATCATTGGAATGTGTTTCTGGTGATTAGAAATTCATCTCTCTATATATGGTTCGGATCTCACAATAAGCTGTAGGTCCCGTTGCTAAGTAACCAATTGGTTCCTAGCAACGTAAATAAAAAAGCTAATCCTTCGGGCCAGCCCTAGGAGAGCTGTTCATCAGCTCAGTGGTCTGGTTAAACTAAGATCTACTTGACTTTTGCTTTTATTTCATCACTGAAGAATATTTGTAGTGTCACTAAGCCAACAGTTTACTGACTACGTCCAAGAAATCCTGTGGTCATGAGGCGAATCGATTGCTGAATGGGCAGCGCTCTTTCTTTCTCCAATATCCACTGCAATCCTGTGGTCAATAGGCGAATCGATTGCTGAATGGGGAGCGCCCTTTCTTTCTCCAATATCCACTGCAATCCTGTGGTCAATAGGCAAATAGATTGCTGAATGGGCAGCGTTCTGTCTTTCTCCAATATCCACTGCAATCATGTGGCCATGAGGCGAATCAATTGCTGAATGGGAGCGCCCTTTCTTTCTCCAATATCCACTGCAATCCTGTGGTCAATAGGCGAATCGATTGCTGAATGGGCAGCGCTCTTTCTTTCTCCAATATCCACTGCAATCCTGTGTCAATAGGCGAATCGATTGCTGAATGGCAGCGTTCGTTTCTTTCTTTCTCCAATATCCACAGCAATCTGTGGTCAATAGGCGAATCGATTGCTGAATGGGCAGCGCTCTTTCTTTCCTCCAATATCCACTGCATCCTGTGGTCAATAGGCGAATCGATTGCTGAATGGCAGCGTTCTTTCTTTCTCCATATCCACTGCAATCCTGTGTCATAGGCGAATCGATGCTGAATGGGCACGTTCTTTCTTTTTTCTCCAATATCCACTGCAATCTGTGGCCATGAAAGAGCGAATGGGCAGCTATGGTTTCCTGAATACCACTCTCCTGATAAAAACTATTCTGAACTGTTCTTTAACTCCAATCCTGGGTCCTGTCCAGAGCAAATATTATTGCTGAATGGGCAGCTTTCTTTCTTTCTCCAATATCCACTGCATCCTGTGGCCATGAGGCAAATAGATTGCTGAATGGGCAGCGCTCTTTCTTTCTCCAATATCCACTGCCATCCTGTGGCCATGAGGCGTAGATTTGCTGAATGGCAGCTCTCTTCTTTCTCAATATCCACTGCAAATCCTGGCCATGAGGCATATTGCGAAGGGCAGCTCTCTTTTCCTTTCAATATCCTGCATCTGGGGTCATGAGGCAATAGATTGCTGAATGTGGCAGCTCTCTTTCTTTCTCCATATTCCACTGCAATACTGGGGTCATGAGGAAATAGATTGCATACTGTGGTCAAAAATGAGGCAAATAGATTGCGAATTGGCTGCTCTTTTCTTTCTAAACCATCCCACGCAATACTGGGGTCCATGAGGCAAATCTTGCAATACTGTGGCATGAGGCCAATAGATGCTGAATGCGGCAGCTCTCTTTCTTTCTCCAAATATTCCACTGCAAATACTGTGGTCATGAGGCAAATAGATTGGCTGAATGGGCAGCTCTCTTTCTTTCTCCAATATCCACTGCAATATGTGGTCAGGACGCAAAGGATTGCGAATGGGCAGCGTTCTTCTTTCTCCCAAATATCCACTGCATCCTGTGGCCATGAGGCAAATAGATTGCTGAAGGGGCAGCGCTCTTTCTTTCCTCCAATATCCACTGCATCCTGGGCCAGAGGCAAATAGATTGTGATGGGCAGCGCTCTTTTCTTTCTCCAATATCACTGCAAATCCTGTGGCCAATGTGGCGATCGATTACTGAAGGGCGCGGTTCTTTCTTTCCATCCAATGTCCACTGCAATCCCTTGTCAATAGGCGATCGATTGCGAATGGGCGCGTTTCTTTTCTTCTCCCAATATCCACTGCAATCCTGTGGCATGAGGCAAATAGATTGCTGAATGGCAGCGCTCTTTCTTTCTCCAATATCCACTGCAATCCTCTGGCCATGAGGCGAATAGATTGCTGAATGGGCAGCTCTCTTTCTTTCTCCAATATCTACTGCAATACTGGGGTCATGAGGCAAATAGATTGCTGAATGGGCAGCGTTCTTTCTTTCTCCAATATCCACTGCAATCCTGTGGCCATGAGGCAAATAGATTGCTGAATGGGCAGCGCTCTTTCTTTCTCCAATATCCACTGCAATCCTGTGGCCATGAGGCAAATAGATTGCTGAATGGGCAGCTCTCTTTCTTTCTCCAATATCACTGCAATCTGTGGCCATGAGGCGAATAGATTGCTGAATGGGCAGCTCTCTTTCTTTCTCCAATATCCACTGCAATACTGGGTCATGAGGCAAATAGATTGCAATACTGTGGTCATGAGGCAAATAGATTGCTGAATGGGCAGCTCTTTTTCTTTTTCCAATATCCACTGCAATACTGTGGTCATGAGGCAAATAGATTGCTGAATGGGCAGCTCTCTTTCTTCTCCAATATCCACTGCAATTACTGTTGTCATGAGGCAAAATAGATTGCTGAATGGCAGCTCTCTTTCTTTCTCCAATATCCACTGCAATACTGTGGTCATGAGGCAAATAAATTGCTGAATGGGCAGCTCTCTTTTTTTTCTCCAATATCCACTGCAATACTGGGGTCATGAGGCAAATAGATTGCAATACTGTGGTCATGAGGCAAATAGATTGCTGAATGGCAGCTCTCTTTCTTTCTCCAATATCCACTGCAATACTGTGGTCATGAGGCAAATAGATTGCAATACTGTGTCATGAGGCAAATAGATTGCTGAATGGGCAGCTCTCTTTTCTTTCTCCAATATCCACTGCAATACTGTGGTCATGAGGCAAATAGATTGCAATACTGGTGTCATGAGGCAAATAGATTGCTGAATGGGCAGCTCTCTTTCTTTCTCCAATATCCACTGCAATACTGTGGTCATGAGGCAAATAGATTGCTGAATGGGCAGCTCTCTTTCTTTCTCCAATATCCACTGCAATACTGTGGTCATGAGGCAAATAAATTGCTGAATGGGCAGCTCTCTTTTTTTTTTTTCCTCCAATATCCACTGCAATACTGTGGTCATGAGGCAAATAGATTGCAAATACTGTGGTCATGAGGCAAATAGATTGCTGAATGGGCAGCTCTTCTTTCTTTCTCCAAATATCCACTGCAATACTGTGGTCATGAGGCAAATAGATTGCAATACTGTGGCCATGAGGCAAATAGATTGCTGAATGGGCAGCTCTCTTTCTTTCTCCAATATCCACTGCAATACTATTCAGAGCCAGCAAATCGGAACCGAAGAAGTCAAATGAAAATATTCATTATTAAGATTCTTGCTATAAATTGTCAGTTCCATCGAACGCTTTTCATTTTGAGAAATTTGTACTTTTATCATCAGAACGAATTGATTTCCAGTAACATGAAGAATATTTTCTTAAATATAAGAAATCAATCTAGCCTCACCAGCTTTCGGTAAAATCATTTATTTAAGCAAAAAAAAAAAAAAAAAAAAAAAAATTGCACTCACAAAAAAACTCTTTCGTCTACATGTCATTTTGTACATGATGCGTTAATGTTCGCGTTATGGAAAGAAGGTTCAGGGGCTGCCGCCCCCCATCCCCACACTGTCCCAATTTCCACTACCACGCCACGGGACTTCATCACCGTTGATGAAGGAGGGGAGAGAGAAACATGACTGGCGAAAGAAAGGGGATGAAAGAAAGGGGCTCGCTAAGAAAAGTGGATGACGAATAAAAAATCACTTTTTTCTTTCTTTTTTTTGTTTATATGAACATTCTAGATGACATATTTTCAACGAACTCAAATTTTTACCTAGATGATTTTGATCTGTAATCTGGTTTCTGGTTTGGTAGTGTGTGGATTTATACACCGATATATTACCAATACGTAAGCATATGAAATTTGAGCATAATTACATAGTATACAAATAAAATGAATGTCTATTAATACGGAAATGTCTGGAACGTTTCTTGCAATATATGTACAATTATATACTCATATCCAAATTCTAAGGTCCATTGCAAATCAAGCTTTCCAGCACCGATTTCTTGTCAATATTTTGATGGAACAATGTTATGCTCCCATAAATCTTCTTTCTCGGGAGATTAATATCTAACAAAGACAAAATTACTTCATACTTGACTGATCCAAGGATTGATTGTTTTAGTACATAGATACATAAATTTATAACGTATACATTAAATAATACACACACACATATATATATATTACATGCAGACACTTCAAACAGAGCATATCCACCAAACTTTGGTGCTTCAAAAAAAAATGGGAACATTAGATGCTTCACCCACAAATTTAAAGATGAAGGATAATAATCATCCTGTGGTTCCTATATATTTCACGTATATATTAGAAATTCACAATATATATTAAGCTAGAATAGGATATGAAGTCCGGGTCATCATTGATATAAACTGAATCGTTTCATACTGATGTCCTGCTATTCCATTAATCGGATGCTTCCAGTGAGACGTAGAATCTGCCGTGATCATTTTGATGAGGTATGTCATCTTCGTCATTGAAATCAGTTTCACGTAATATTATTTTGTAAAGCGTCCTGCGATTGGTATATATTGGGATAAACGCGTTCTTCGTCGCTTGCCCAGCCTGATAGAAACGGGTGCTTCAGGTTTTATATTTTCATAAAGCAAATTACTTCTCTAGGTCTCGATGTGGAAATAAATTTACGAGTCCGTAAACACTCACTCGAGCGTTGTAAACTATCAAAGACGAGTATTTATGTCGTATCGAATGATCTGAACGTTCACGTTAGACAGTTACTATAATATAACAATTTTAAACTTTTTATCACGATGAAGGGATAGAAAGAATATATCAATAGTTCCCAACCTTGCTTCACTTATCCGTCTTTAAATTAAGTGAACACCTCTCTCTCTCTCTCTCTCTCTCTCTCTCTCTCTCTCTCTCTCTCTCTCTCTCTCTCTCTCTCGGGGAACTAATTTTTCTGCAACTGGATGACGCTTTCAAGTACTGATTAAACGTACGCAAAGTAATTTTTCATCATTTCTTAAAATCTGATTGTTGACGGACAGTTTGGTTCCTTGAAGATTATGTTTCCAAAAATATAGCACAAACGCACACTCATAAAACATATATATATATATAATATATATATATATATATATATATATATATATATTTATATATATATATATATATATATATATATATATATATTTTATGTGTGTATATATATATATATATATATATATATATATATATATATATATAGATAGATAGATAGATAGATAGATAGATAGATATAGATAGATATAGATAATGAGCATGTGTGATATTGTGCACGCACGAACCAACGTCTCTGTTAGACAGACACACACACACACACACACAGAGAGAGAGAGAGAGAGAGAGAGAGAGAGAGACCTTACCTTACAGACCTTACATCATGTTAGGGTTGCCCCAGGTCCATCAGTGTGAGGCCCTTCTAATGTCTACCAGAGAGTTGCTAGTACATCTTCCGGTATATTTTGCATCTTCCAATCTTGGATGGTCTGGGATGCAGTTTAGATATTTGTCGATCTTATTCTTAAACACATCTACACTCACTCCTTTTATATTCCTTAGATGAGCTGGCAACGCATTGAATAGACGCTGCATTATCGATGCTGGTGCGTAGTGGATTAATGTCCTGTGTGCTTTCCTTATTTTTCCTGGTATAGTTTTGGGCACTATTAATCTACCTCTGCTTGCTCTTTCTGATATTTTTAGTTCCATGATGTTTTCGGCTATTCCTTCTATCTGTTTCCATGCCTGAATTATCATGTAGCATTCTCTTCTCCTTTCTAGACTATAGTTATAAGGATTGTAGTCTTTCCCAGTAGTCAAGGTCCTTAACTTCTTCTATTCTAGCTGTAAAGGACCTTTGTACACTCTCTATTTGTGCAATATTCTTTTGATAGTGTGGGTACCATATCATATTGCAATATTCAAGTGGACTACGAACATATGTTTTATAAAGCATAATCATGTGTTCAGCTTTTCTTGTTTTGAAGTGCCGTAACAACATTCCTATTTTTGCTTTACATTTTGCCAATAGAATTGCTATTTGATCGTTGCATAACATGTTCCTATTCATCATCACACCAAGGTCTTTAACTGCTTCCTTATTTGTGATTGTCTCATTATTAGGTCCCCTATATGCATATAGCTTTCCTTCTCTGTCTCCATAGTTTATTGATTCAAATTCATCAGAGTTAAATACCATCCTATTTACCTCTGCCAAATCATATACTTTTGTTAAGATCTCTTTGTAGCGTGTTCCTATCTTCATCACAAGTAATTTCTCTACTTATTCTTGTGTCATCGGCGAAACTACTCACTACCGAGTCCTTAACATTACTGTCTATGTCTGTAATCATAATAACAAACAGTAAAATTCTTTTAATCATCTTACTACTTTATCCACTATTTTTGTATATGTTCTCACGGTGGACTAACAGTTGGGTTTGTGTACTTTTTCCGGGTACGAAATCATGTTGTCCTATATTAAACCAATTATTTTTTGTTCAATGTTTCATAATATTTTTCTTCATTACCCTTTCATACACTTTCATAATATGTGATGTTAGACTCACAGGCCTATAATTACTTGCCTCTAGTCTTGATCCACTTTTGAATGTAGGGGTAATATATGCTAATTTGTGCTCATCATAAATCATGCCTGTATCTACACTTTATCTTAATAATATTGCAAGTGGCTTTGCGATAGAATGAACTACTTTCTTTAACAAAATAACAGAAACACCACCAGGCCCTGCTGCAGCTCCATTTTTAATTTCATTAATAGCCTGCACAACATCAGCTTCATTAATATCTATGTCAGCTAAATATTCACTATTTTCGTCCTTTACTTCTATATCGTTATCTTCATTATCTATTCTAGGGGTGAATTCTCTCTTATATCGTTCTGCCAATATGTTGCAAATTTCCTTTTTTTCATTCGTTAATCTCCCTTCAATTCTTAGAGGGCCTATTTCTATTCTTCTTTTATTCATCTTTTTCGCGTATGAGTATAATAGTTTGGGGTTTTGCTTGATATTTACTAGGGTTTTTTTTCCCAAGTCCCGTTTTTCATTTTCTTTTGATTGTATAATCTTTTGTTCTGCATTTTCTATCTTACTTTTTAGTTCTATAACTTTCCATGCATTTTTTTCTTTTGCAAGACCTTTTTTCCATTTTCTGATTTTATGGAACAAGATCCTTTTGTCTCTTGGTATGCATGACTGATGTTTACTTTTCTTCTTCGGTATATATTTATCCACTATTTTCTCTAATATTTTATACAATATCTCCGTATTAACCCTTATGTCATCACTTACGAAAATGTTATCCCAATCTTTGTTTAATTCTTCATTTATTTCTGACCATTTTATATTTTTACTGTAGAAGTTGTATTTTCCATATCCTTCCCACTTTTTCATTTCATGCTTATCTCTGTTTTCACTTGCTTTGGAATGGACTGTTAACTCTATGACATTATGGTCTGAAATACTCGCATTATAAACTATTATTTCTTTAACATAATTCATCTCGTTCACAAATACTAGGTCTAAAGTATTTTCCTTTCTTGTTGGCAGGTGATTTATTTGTTGAATGTTGTATTCTAGTAGCATATCTAATAGCTTTTCGAATTGCCTCTTATCTTCTGCACTACTATTACTCTTTTTTATATGTATAAGTACAACCACAATCTCCTATTCGTTCTTTCCAGTCTACAAAAGGAAAGTTGAAGTCTCTAGATAAGAGAATAGTCCAGTACTTGTGATTTCTACATATATCTTCCAATTTTTCTATTATTAGGTCAAACTCTTTAGTATTAGGGAGTATATATATTACTATGTTCATTAATTTTTCAGATTCAAATTCTACCGCTATTAGTTCACTTTCTGAGTTACTATATTTCTCATATATTTTTCCTTGTTTTTTGTCTTTCCCATATATTGAGGTTCCCCCTTGATTCCTATTTTTTCTATCTAATCTATAAGTTTGGAACCCATTTATAAGATCATCATTCCCAGTCACTTAGGAATACCAGGTTTCACTTATATTCATTATATCTATTTTCTTTTCAATTTGGGTTAGTTCTTCTAAGTACTCTATTTTTCTTTTTGAGTTACTCGTAACTAAACCCTGTGCATTCATCACTATGATGGTTTGCGTGTTTTCTCCTTCATTTAATATGGGTAATAATAAGGATTTTCCCATGTCTCTTTCCTGTTCTGGTATGTTGTTCTTTTTTCATTTCCAGAAATTTTGACATAAAAAATCCAACTTTTCCATAATATTTGATCTTCCTTCATCATAATTATTCATTTTGTGTCTGAATCTGCAATTTTCTCCGTATCTGCAATATCCTCTTGCCTCATAAATACAATTCTTATCTCTTGAGTAGTATCTTGGAGCTGAGGCTTGGAAATGTTTTGCTGACATCACTGCATATCGCGTTGATGGCTTGGTTTTTTTCTTTTACCTGATATTCTTTATTCCTCTCTTTATTTGTTTCTTTCTTATTTTGGATTTTATTACTTGATTGATTATTTATTTGATTTTGATTCATGGCTACAGGGTGCATATATTTACATTTTTTGTCGAACTTACATCCTTTTCCTTCTTTTAGGTTTTTGCATATTTTTGGATGTAGATCTCTGCAATCATCCTCATAGCCGTCTAGGTATGCACATTTACCATATATTTCATAGTTGTGACATACCTTAGGATGTTTGTAGTAACATCTTTCTCCAAATCTGCAATTCCCTCTTTTCAAAAGGTTGCAGACTTTGTCTTTTTTGTCTATTTTTTCCTCTTTCCCGTCATTGTGTAGATCTGGGTAGAGCCTCTTCGGGATTTTCTTTTGTGTTGTCATATCATAATTTATTTCTTCGTAAGTATGCTGCTTTATTGCCTCATATGTAGTATCAATGAGTATCTCTGCATCCATACTTTTATCTTGTTCTTTGTTTTCCTTATTTTTTTCTGTCCTTTCAGTTTTGTTTACTTCTCTTCTGTTTTCCTCTTCTTCTTTTTCCTCTTCCTCTTCTTCTTCATCCTCAACTATTTGTACGTTCAATCTTGATTTAATAACATTGTCTATCCATGATAGACATGTTGAGCAAAATATTCTGGTATCTTTTCTCATATCTTGCATTACCTCAGCACATTGTGGATGTGTCGGAATGTTGCATGCAGAACATTTTCTGATCAGGTTTTGTGGATTAACTATGCTATACCACACCTTACACAGTTTGCATGCTTTTGGCATTCTTTTTCCTAATGCATCAATTAGGATATTCACAATGTTCACCTTATTCTTTTTCTTTGTCGGAATATGTTGGTGTATGTATATTTTCTTTATGAGTCTCTTACCACTTGGATTTTATTTGGAATTTCTTCAATTTTTTTCAAGATGTTTTCAGTTGATTTGTTCCAGTTTGAAGGATTACATCCTTCTATATCTATGAATGCTTTTGTATCTTTTTGGTTAGGACTGTTGCTGATCTCATAGATGAGAAATGCCAGTTCCCTTCCTGCTACCTCATCGTATTGCGAATCTGCCAAACAAGCTAAATTTCGCCATTTTTTGCCACAGTTGGAACTTACTGCCATCTTGTTCTGATTTACAGTATTTCACTTGATAAACTAACTTAGTAGACGCTTTATCCTACTATTTTCACACTAATCTTATCACCGATAGTTCACGAACACTTCTAGATATTTCTCAAATTCTAGACGTAAGTTACACTGTGATATCTGTTGATTAATTAGACTGTGCGCGGGAACGTCTCAAGCAAGATGGCTACTACGAGAGAGAGGAGAGAGAGAGATAGAGATATTTATCCATCCCTGTCGACAGTGAAGATGTGCAAGGACTTCATCAGTGTTAATGAAGGAGGGGAGATTCGCATCTTGTTCAAAAGAGGCGAGATGAAAGAAGAGGGATTCCACGAAATGTCATTCACGGGAGGGGGAATTAATTGAAAAACTGCCTAATTAAAAAAGTTGGGGTTTTCAATTTGTAATATATTTCTACGTCTTTATTTCGTGTGAGTGAGGATGCGAGCATATATATGACACAAAGACACATGGTAAATGAAGCGTAGGATGTGACAAAAGCGAGTTGCAATAAGATAAACGGCTATTTAGTCACTAGAGTTAATAGCTACGTCAGGCTGTGATTATCACTTTCCAAGAAAAGGAGAAGCAATTAATCAACTGACGTTTCGTGCTCTGTATATGCAAAGAAATAAATAAATTAACTAATTAATTAATAAGAAATAAATTCATAATAATTAATATTTAA
>NC_087215.1:6577724-6590224 GCF_015104395.2 Macrobrachium nipponense | reverse complement strand
TCTTAAAAACCCCTACTCACCCACCAACACTCATATTTAGGTCTTGCAAAGTCCACCCTAGTATTATTCAAAGACTGTGCGTGCATGTATGTATTTTGTATAATTTGTAATGCATTCCTTCAATGCGCAAATGCTTAAATATGCACACATATAAATGCCACGTCTGTAATATACGACCGTTTCGTAATATACGACTGTTTCAACATCCATATTTACAATACCTTCATTCTAATCCCAAAAAACCGATATATACACCTTTTTTTATACAAACCTGACCCAAGCCCCATATGGTCCCAAAACTTCTTTAGTAAGGTCGATAACCCATGAAATATATTATGTCTGTTTGGGAGACCGGCAAAGATTAATGAATTGCCGAGGGGAACACGAGAGGTTGAGGAGGACGAGGGGAAATTGACGGTCAAATCTGAGGGGAAGAGGTCGAAGAAATCAGAAAGGGATGGAGGGAAAAGATAGTGGCAGGAAGTGACTAAATATAGTGAGAGAGAGAGAGAGAGAGAGAGAGAGAGAGAGAGAGCGAATAAATGAACTGTATCGCCACGAGCGTTAATATTAAAATGAAATATACCATACAAGATAGCTAGAGGGAACGTCATAATATTAAAATGAAATAATTCACAATGGAGATAATTAAAGCTGGATTTCCCCATTCACCGAAAAAGAATCGTATTTTGCCATTTCCTTCGTGACCACAATAAAAAAAAAATTGCATGAATTCAGAAATACTGTAGTGTTACGTGACAGTAACGTATTCCACCCCAGATATTCAGGTCTCTCAGAGAATTCAAAAAAGCAACTGTGAAATTCATTTCTGAAGAATGACCAAGAATATCTGCAAATTATATTTGACTGCCAGCCTTTTCCAACATCTATTGAATATTTGAAATATTAATCTATTTCTTCCGTAGAAGATAAACAGTATCTTTCCCAAAATCTCGAGGACGCAGTCACCGAACCCAAACCCCGTTACAGAGGACCTCTCAGGCTAAATAACATCCTGCTGAAACTGAAACGCCACAAGTGAGGTCAATGACCTCGTAATCTATTGTTATTCATTTGAAAGGCGGCGAAGATAAGGAGACAACGAGGGCTCAGGGAAAGGACGGGGAAGAAGACGGGGGATGTTTATGGCTACGAGTGAGGGGAAGAGGAAGAGAGAGAGAGAGAGGGAAAGAAGATGGGAAACAAAATGTGAGTGAAATAAATTCAGTGCCCTCGACTTTCCATAGCAACTACTCGCTCGTCCAAGCAGAACTTCCTCCTCTTATTGAGAGAGAGAGAGAGAGAGAGAGAGAGAGAGAGAGAGAGAGAGATTCTTACTGAATTATTGAATAAAAATACGGCTTTATGAGAGAGAGGGAGAAAGTCTTACTGAACTACTAAATAAAATACGGTTTTGTTGTGTGTGTGTGAGAGTGAGAGAGAGAGAGAGAGAGAGAGAGAGAGAGAGAGAGAGAATTCTTACTGAATTACAAAAAAAAAAAAAAGAAAGGGTTTCACGAGGGACATAGAATTAAGATTGGAGAAGATCACATTGTGGTGTGCGCGACTATAATTATGTCACTTCTGTTGTTGATACAAATAATGGCGGTCCGTCGTGAGGGTTCTCGAGGGGAAGATGAAGAGGAAGAAGGGAAGAAGTGAGGAAAAGATACTCTCTCTCTCTCTCTCTTGTTTTGTTCGCTCTATGAATGACGAAGAGGGGAACGGCGTACATACTTACGATTTTTCAATCCTCATCCACTAATTAACGAATTTCAATTCCTCTCGCTAAAGAGAGAGCGTGAAAGGAAAGCGCCAGATGTGTTAGTAGTCTGTGGAGCTCTTCATTAATGTCGTTTAATTATGGACGACGAAAAACAGTCCTCTGCCTTTGACAACCGAACGCTGCCTTTCTGAATTCATTGACATTTTAGGGCAATTACGCATTTATTCTCTACAAACAAAATTCAGTGGCTTAATAAAACTTTTATAAGAGAAACTACAGGATCGTTCAGAAACGCAAATGGGTCAAATACATTTAATTATTTTCAATATACCGCCAAGTAAAACATGAAATCCTTCCTGGCTACCTAGCAGCAATTGCGAAAAGCATTTTCAGCCTTGCAGAGACTTGAAAAGAACTTCCCATCGCTGCGTAACCCAGCTTGATAAGAAAGTCTCGAGCTGTTGTTCCTTAACTTCGTCTATAAACGTCTCAGGTCCTGCTGCCGCGAAAGACGAAAGACACTGAAGATTTCATTCCAAGATTTTCTGTTTGTTTCTGTGATTGGGCTTGAACTTTCATGAGTTATATGGATGTAAATTGAATTGAATATAGCATTTAGGCCAAAGGCCAAGCACTGTTGACCTATGAGGTCATTCAGCGCTGAAACGGAAAATGACATTAAAAGGTTTGAAAGGTGTTACAGGAGGAAAACCTCAAAGCAGTTGCACTATGAATCAATTGTTAGGAGAGGATGGAGAGTCAGATGGAAGAAAGAGAATATGAAAGGAGGTAAAGTAAAAGGAACGAAAGGGGTTGCAGCTAAGGGCCGAAGGCACGTTGCACAGAACCTTAAGTAATGCCTACAGTGCACCGCATGAGGTGCAATGACGGCACTAGCCTCCTACGGGGTATGTGGATGTGGGATATGTTAGAATATTAAACTTTTATTTATGATGCATTGATAATGTTGATTATACGCTTGGGTGCAGTCATTTGTTTTTACCCATAATTCTTGCGTTATGATGTGCGTGGCATGACGCCACTTTTGAAAGTAGTGTAACCGGCAAGTTGACCGCCGAAGGTACTCTGTACTGCTGTATCTCCCACATTATCCATTAAAGTGACTCATTTATGAGGTGATTGCTTATTTAATAACCCACCATCATGTCCTCGTCGGTCACAGGTTATGGGCCCAGCTCAAGCAAGAGGAACTTGTATTTTGATGGTGATGAGGAGAAATATGAGATGTGGGAGATAAAATTTCTAGCCCATCTGAGACTTCGAAAGCTTATCCTAGACGAAAGTGAAGATCGAACTTCAGCAGAATTCATCAACAAAAATGCTGACATTTTCGCCGAGATCGTTCAAGTTCTAGATGACAAGAGTCTCCAATTAATAATGAGAGATGCAGTCAACGATGGAAGAAAGGCATTAGCGATTCTACGGGAGTATTACCAAGGTACAGGCAAACCAAGAATCATCTCCCTCTACACGGAGCTGACGTCACTGAAAATGAGAGGGAAGAATGTGTGACAGATTATTTTCTTCGAGCTGAGACAACTACTTCGTTTAAAGTCAGCTGGTGAGACGATCAGCGACAGCCTTCTTATTGCTAGGTATTGAAGGGTCTTCCAGAGGAATTTACTCCATTTATTACTGTTGTTATGCAGAAGGATAGTGAGCCTACGTTTTCTGGAATTCAAGTCTTTGCTACGGAGTTATGAAGAAAGCCTGAGGAGTCGAGAGGCACATAGGCCTAATGTAATGAGTGAGAACGTCCTTAAGGTGAATTATAAAAAAATCCTGATTTTCAGTGTGGTGGGTCTGCCAGTGGCTCATCAGTAAGGTGTTACTCATGTGGTAAGCCTGGACATAAGTCTTTCGAGTGTAGGTTGAAGAAAGACAGAGGTAAGTGGTGCAAAGAATGCAAAACCATTACACACAATTTTGATGAATGTAGAAAGGCTAATAGGCCTGCTAGATTTTCTAGTGCAACTGTGAATGTTTGTAAGCCTAGATCCACTAATAATTATAGTGATGAAGAATGTTGTTTCAAAATAAGTTGCTCTGTTGATAACATACCTGCAGATGTATGTAATGTTCTTGTTGATTGTGGTGCTACTACCCACATCATTACTGATAAATCCAAGTTTAAGTGTTTTGATGAAGACTTTGATGAATCAAAACATATGGTTGAACTTGCAGATGGTGCAAGATGCAAGAATATTGTTGAAGATAAAGGTAAAGCTAAAATTGTACTTCATGATACAAATGGTATAAAACAGAATGTTGTTCTTGATAATGCCTTGTATATTCCTTCTTTTAAGCAGAATATATTTTCTGTACAATCAGCTGTTAGTAAAGGAGCTACAGTAAGCTTTAATCCTAATCATTCTGAGTTGATAAGCTCAAATGGTGTGTCTTTTGAAATAAATAAGAAAGGTAAGCTGTATTATCTAAATAATGTAAGCTCATGTAAATCTCGTTCACTAGAGGAGTGGCATAAGGTTTTGGGACACTGCAATGTTAAAGACATTTTGAAGTTTAGAAGATAAAGCTGAAGGTATGAAAATTAGTGACAAAAGTAATTTTATTGATTGCATAACTTGTCATGAGTGTAAAATGCATTTATCTAGGAACAGATTACCAGATGAGAGAGCAAAGAGTAAAATGGAATTTGTACATTGTGATCTTGCTGGACCAATGAGTATTGAATCAAGGGAAAAATCTAAATATTGTATTGTTTTTGTAGATGATTATTCAGGATCTGTTTTTGTTTATTTCTTGAAACAGAAAAGTGATGCACTTAATGCTACTAAGAAATTCCTTGCTGATACTAGTTCTTATGGTGTTGTTAAAAGATTAAGGTGTGATAATGGAGGAGAATTTACTTCTTCAGAATTTAAAGAATTTCTGGTAAGTAATAAGATTAAACAAGAATTTTCTTCACCAAATTCACCACACCAAAATGGTACTGCTGAGAGGATGTGGCGTACATTGTTTGAAATGGCTAGATGTCTCTTAATTGAAGCAAAGCTACCAAAATTCATGTGGAATTATGCTGTTAGGGGAGCTGTTTATATAAGGAATAGATGCTACAATTCTAGACTAGATAAAACCCCATATGAAGTGTTAATGATCTAAGAAGCCTAAACTTGAAAATATGCATATTTTTGGTTCCCTGTGTTATGCTTATGTAGAAAAGAAAGCTAAGCTTGACCCAAGATGTGAAAAGGGAATATTTGTTGGCTATGATTCATGCAGTCCTGCTTATCTTGTATATTATCCAGGAACTGACAGTTTGAGAAAGGTTAGGTTAGTACATTTTACTGATAAATCCCAATGTCTTAAGGAAGATGGTGAATCAGAAGATAGTGAATCGGATTCCGATAATGAGAATCAAAGTGATCCTGTTTCTAAACCTATCCTTGTTGAAGATGAGCATAGTGAAATTATTGCAGATTTGACAGAAACTGAAAGGGAAGGTGAGTACCGTTATCCAAGTAGGGAGCGAAACTGCTCCCAAATATCTTGAAGAATATGTTGATCCTGACAATGTTGATTTACTGGGCTATTCTGTTCATTATTGTTGTAAAGTAACTGAAATTCCTGAAAGCTATAGAGAGGCATTAAATTCACATGTGGCCCACAAATGGAAAGCTGCAATGGATGATGAAATTCAATCTTTAAGAGATAACAATACTTATGAATTGTGTAGTTTACCAACCAACCGTTGTATTGTAGGTGGACGATGGGTATATGCCATTAAAGAAGGGTTAAATGGTGAAGAGCAATATAAAGCTCGCTATGTTGCAAAAGGGTATTCTCAAATTGAAGGTGTTGATTATACTGATACTTTTTCTCCTACTGTGCGTATGACCTCAATTAGAATGCTTATGCAATTGGCAGTACAACATGATTTAATTGTGCATTGTATGGATTTTAAAACTGCCTATCTTAATTCTGATATTGATTGTGAAATATTTGTTCAACAGCCTGAAGGTTACAATGAAACTGGTAGTAATAATGAACAATTGGTTTGGAAACTGAATAAATCTCTGTATGGTTTAAAGCAATCGGGCAGAAATTGGAATAATATGCTCCATGATTTCTTAATTCAAAATTATTTTGAGCAGTCATTAAGTGATCATTGTGTGTGTATGTCAATAAAAGACATAACTCACATGTAATTATTTTGGTTTGGGTTGATGATATGATCATTGCCAGTAGTAATGAGAAAGCTCTGTTTGACACTAAACGTGTATTATGTCATAGATTTGAGATGAAAGATTTAGGGAAACTTTCATGGTTTTTGGGTATTGAGTTTGTTTTTGATGGAAATTGTATAAAAATGAACCAGAGTAAGTTCATTGAGAAAGTTTTGAGGAAGTTCAAAATGGATGAATGCAATCCAAAGTCAGTTCCTTGTGATCTAAGTGTTAATAAGTGTACTTTTGAGGAAAGTCCTGAACTAGTTGATAGTACTCTTTACAGAAACCATTGTTGGAAGCTTGATATATATCATGACTTGTACTAGGCCTGATTTAAGATTTGTTGTGTCTAAACTTTCACAGTATATGGCTAGGCCAACTCAAAGTCATTTGGCTATGTGTAAATATGTTCTGAAATTTCTGAAAGGTACTAAACAACATGGTCTTGTTTTTAAGAAGTCTTATGATACTATTGAGATTTCTGGTTACTGCGACTCAGACTGGGGTAGTTCTGAAGATCGTAAAAGTATTTCAGGTTATTGTTACCAAATGAATGCTGATAGTGCTCTTATTTCTTGGAAGAGTAAGAAACAAAGCAATGTAGCTTTAAGTTCTTGTGAAGCTGAGTATGTTTCATTGACTTTTGCTATCCAAGAAGCAAATTTTTGCAGCAGTTGTTGATTGATATGACTAATGTTGAAGTCAAACCCATCATAATATTTGTTGATAACCAAGGGGCAATTAAACTTGCTAAGAACCCTGTTTACCATCAAAGGTCTAAACATATAGACATACGCTATCATTTTATCCGTAATGAAGTTATGAGTGGAAACATTGATTTAGTGTATGTCCCCTCAAGTGAAATAAAGCCGTTATGTTTACAAAACCAGTAACTAAAACAAAGTTGATTTATTTTAATTTGTGTCATTAATGGTTTTATAATATTGACCTTTGATAGCTATGTATTTTTGTTTTTGATTACCATGATACATATATTTGTTCGATGTGTAATAATTTGCAGATTGATGAGAATAAAAGTTTATGAGGGGGGTGTTAGAATATTAAACTGTTATTTATGATGCATTGATAATGTTGATTATACGCTTGGGTGCAGTCATTTTTTTTTACCCATAATTCTTCCGTTATGATGTGCGTGGCATGACGCCGCTTTTGAAAGTAGTGTAACCGGCAAGTTGACCGCCGAAGGTACTCTGTACTGCTGTATCTCCCACATTCTCCATTAAAGTGACTCATTTATGAAGTGATTGCTTATTTAATAACCCACCATCATGTCCTCGTCGTCACAGGATATTCAATAAAATAAG
This sequence comes from Macrobrachium nipponense, assembly GCF_015104395.2. Classification (NCBI taxonomy): domain Eukaryota; kingdom Metazoa; phylum Arthropoda; class Malacostraca; order Decapoda; family Palaemonidae; genus Macrobrachium; species Macrobrachium nipponense. The sequence goes on along the minus strand of NC_087215.1, from coordinate 6,582,962 downwards.
ACATCATGTCATCAAAATGCATATTTCCCCTCTTTGAAATGTCATGTAGAATTTTACAACTTTTTTTCAGATTCCTAGGTAGCTTAGAATAGGATGTTTTTTAAATGGTGTGTTTCAGATTTCGCATTTACATTATGTTGTAAAAGAATATATATATAACGTAAAAAGAGAGAGATTTTACTTTGTCTTTTTGAAACTACGAATGTTTAACTTTTATGTCGGCACTTTAAGATTAGAGGGTCTGCGATCTCCGTTTGCTTCCCTATTCTGTCAACGTGTTTGATAGCGAGCGAGCTCGAATCTGCGTTGTTATCAAAAACATGTCAATCTTTAATTGTCGCTCAGCCTCTGTTTTCGATCGAGTAGAGTACGTCTTTCTTTTTTTTTTAACAGACTCGTCTTGTACGTGTATGTCTTTGTCAAGTCCCACGTGGGAATTGCACATTTTGTATGTGAGATTGCATCAGATTCGAACTTTCTGGAAGCTTTCGTGCCAAAAACGTTTTTGACATCTGCCCTCTCCAGCTTCCGTCAAGGAAGAGATTTTATTCTATCTTAGGACCTCGAGGCAGTCAGATCTCTCTCTCTCTCTCTCTCTCTCTCTCTCTCACTCTCTCTCTCTCTCTCTCTCTCGAAATCATTGACATCATATTAACGTAACGTAAATTGGTCACTCGTAACGTTTTAGAATTTCATATTTGATATTTCTTAGAGTTTATTTAGTGTTATTTAGTTTCTTTTGTGGAATCTGAACAAACATTTCGTAACGGCACCTGGTTTTTGTGAGTGTGAATCAAGCCTGCAGCAAAGCAAAGAAGAAGTTGGTATACCAAAAAAGGTAAAAGCGTTATATTTTTATAAGTTGCGACTAATAACGGATAGGAATTGTGTTTAACTAATAATGGATAGGGAGTGTGGTTAACTAATAATTGATAGGAACTGTGGTTAACTAATAACAGATGGTTGTGAAGGTTTGATAAAAACTGTTGGTTACAATGCTTTTGAGTGAAAAGATTTACACTTTTACACATTGTTGATTTTTGTGTGTTTGTGTTTGTTCCATTGTTTGTGCACTATTCATTTCTTATTGAAGTGTGTCTTTTTATTTTATATTTTCATTTGCATTCACAATTTAATTGACTTAGTTATTTTCATTGCTTTTTCATTGCACATTTAATTAAATTTAACACTTGTGAATTAATTTGCATTTACGTTAGAATTCTTTTGTTTCCAAGATTTATTATTGTTTAGCACTTGTGAATTAATTTCAGATTTTCAATTATTACCTAATACTTTTGAATTTTGATTGAATTAATTTTCTTGAATTTTGTGATAAATTAATTTTGATTTAATTTTACTTAATTTGATTCAAGAATTAATTAAATTTTACTTTGTTTTCAAGTAACAGTAATTTTCCTGATATTGTGAATTTATTTCACTTATAAAATTTTGGAATTTTAATTATAAATTTTTGTATTTAAAATTTTTTTAAGTGTTTTCTTTATCTTGCACCAGTATAAGTACATATGATTATGATTATATTGATGATAGGTAGAAACATAGAGTGGTAATTGATTTGCTTTCCTTCAATTTATTTGAAGTGACTTAGAACCAGGGAAGTACTTAGACTTCTGAAATCAGGGAAATACTTAGAGTTTTAAAGTTGTTGATGGAGTGATGCCCTTTGATTAATTTAATTACTTACAAGATTACCTCACACCTGTTTTGATGAACTTAGTCTGATTTTCTGCAATACTGGTAAGTGTTAAGGGATCACTGTTGCCTTTAGAGTATTCAGTCATTTAACGTGTTATGAGGGTTCAAGTGTCTGGCTTTTAGTGAGGTAATATTTTGATGCATGGTAACCAGATACTTGGCACTTCGTAACATTGTTTAATGGTACCCACAGACCCTGGAAAGCAGATTTCATTATCACTCTAGAATATACTGGTGGTGTTAGGGATATATTTTGTTAGGAGAGTTCTTGTTTTGCATCTATTGTATTGAATTGTAAGTTGATAACTTAGAGGGAAAATGGCTCAGTTCAATGTTCAGGAATTTTTAGCAGCCCCTTCCATCCAAGTTTTGTCTGAAACCACTCTGTCTAGAGCACGTGGGGCGCTTTAGCAGAGGCATGTGGTGGTTATGTGTCTACTAGTATGGTAAAGGCACAAATAAGATTTTATTGCTATGGAATCATTGATAAACTCTGGTAGAATAACTGATGAAGATGAGTTAGGAATTCGCTCAAGAGTTTTTGAATGTAGCACGTGCTGATCTCATAAATAAGCAAGCAGAAAAGAAAGAGAAAAGTGATGCAGAGTTAGAGCTTAGACGCATTGAAGCAGAAGAGAATTTGATTAAGCTAAAAATGCTTGCTGAAAGAGAAAGAATAGACAGGGAAAAACAAGAAAGAAGAGAAAGAGAAGAAGAAAAAGCAGCAGAAGAGGAAAGAGAAAGGATAAAAGAGGAAAGAGAAATTGCAAGACATGAAAGGGAAATGGAATTAATAAGAGCTAGATCCACATTACCTGTAATACCGTCTAACCCTAACCAAGGTAATCAAGACCCTGTATTTGATGTAGTGAGAGTACAGAAGTTAATCCCTAAGTTTACTGAAGAAGCTCCAGATGAGTTTTTTGATCACTTTGAGAAAGTGGCTTCAGGTATGGGATGGCCAGAGAATAAATGGTCAGTTTTTTGCTACAAAGTGTCTTGATTGGTAAAGGAGAAGTGCTTATCTAGCCTTAACAAGTGATCAGTGTAAAGAACTACAAGGTACTTAAACACGTGTGCTACAAGTTTACCAGATGACCCCAGAGTACTACAATGAGAGATTCAGAAATTTAAGAAAAGATGAGAAGGGAACATTCTTAGATTATGCTTACAAAGTGAGAAGGTGTTTCAAACGTTGGGTAGAAGCTGCTAAAGTTAAAACTTTTGACGAGTTAGAAGAGTTACTTGTTCTTGAACAGTATCTTAAAGGAATTCCTGAACATATAAGAGCCTATTTAAGAGAGAGAGAAGTGAAGAAACTTGACAAAGCTGCTACACTTAGTGAAGATTACAATATAATCAGTAGTAAACGTAATTACAATGTCAAGTACCAGAGTCAACAACGCCCAGGTTTTAACCCTCTTACGCCGACTGGACGTATTTTTACATCGACATTTTTTGTCTCCCGTGTGCCGACTGGACGTATTTTACGTCGACTTACAAAAGTTTTTGTTAAAATTCGCGGAAAAATACTTATAGGCCTACCAGCCTAAAACTTTTGAATCACGCGCCTTGGGGGATGCTGGGAGTTCACGGATCAAGGTGTTGTTTTGTTTACAATCGTTACGCAGGCGCGCAAGCGCGAATTTCTTTCTTGCCGCACTAAAAAGTATCTGTGACACATCTCGGAAATTATTTCGTCACTTTGACATAATTTTTGTACCATTGTAAATTAGCCGTTACATGCAGTATTATATATGAAAATGTGCGCATTTTTATGTAAAATACAACAATAAAATACTCATGATTATAGCTTTTATCAGTTTTGAGATATTTTCATATAAATAACGAAAATTTCAACCTTCGGTCAACTTTGACTCTACCAAAATGGTCGAAAAACGCAATTGTAAGCTAAAACTCTATATTTTAGTAATATTCAATCATTTACCTTAATTTTGCAACTAATTGGAAGTCTCTAGCACAATATTTCGATTTATGGTGAATTTATGAAAAAACTTTTTCCTTACGTCGGCGCGGTAACTCTTCCGAAAAAAATCATACGTGCGACTGTGGTAATGTTTGCACCATTTTAAAATTAGCCGTTATATAAAGTTTTTATATATGGAAATGTGCGCAATTTCATGCACAATACAAACTAAAAACAACCCATGGTTGTAGCCTTTATCAATTTTGAGATATTTTCATATAAATAACGATAATTGCCAAAATTTCAACCTTTGGTCAACTTTGACTCTACCGAAATGGTCGAAAAACGCAATTGTAAGCTAAAACGCTTATATTCTAGTAATATTCAAGCATTTACCTCCATTTTGCAACAAATTGGGAGTCTCTAGCACAATATTTCGATTTATGGTGAATTTATGAAAAAAAATAACATTTTCTTTACGTCCGCGCGGTAACTCTTCCGAAAAAATCATACGTGCGACTGTGGTTAATGTTTGCACCATTTCAAAATAGCCGTTATATAAAGTTTTATATGTGAAAATGTGCGCAATTTCATGTAAAATACAACAAAAAATAATTGAAGGTTGTAGCTTTTCTCATTTTTGAAATATTTGCATATAAATCACGATAAAATAGAAAAAAAAAACACGTCGGTCAACTTGACACTACCGAAATGGTCGAAAAACGCAATTATAAGCTAAAACTCTTACAGTCTAGTAATATTCAGTCAATTATCTTCATCTTGAAACAAATTCGAAGTCTCTAGCAAAATATTTAGATTATGGTGAATTTAAAAAAAAATCTTTCCTTCCCTCCGCGCGCGGATTTTCCGCCACAAATCTCCGAAATGCGTACGTACCATTCTCGGAATATTTGCTCCGTTTCATATTAGCCATTTCATAGAGTTTTATATATGAAAATGTGCGCAATTTCATGTAGACTAAAACGAAAAATATTTGAAGGTTGTAGCTTTTCTTATTTCCGAAATAATTGCATATAAAAATATATATATAAATTCGACATTCGGTCAACTTTAACTTGTCAGATATGGTCAAAAACTGCAATTGTAAGCTAATACTCTTACAGTATAGTAATATTCAATCATTTGTCTTAATTTTGAAAGAAATTGGAAGTCTCTAGGACAATATTTAGATTTATGGTGAATTTTTGAAAAAAATATTTTTTACGTCCGCGCGTTACGAATTCATGCAATATTTTGTGATAATATTTTCTCTGTGTTGCTTTTATCGTTTTACAATGTGTTACATACCAAAATGATTGAAATTTAGTGTACATTACAACGAAAAAAAAGTAACTTGTTACCTTTAACCGTTTTAAGCACAGCGCGATTTGAATACAATTATATATAAAATTTCGTTTTTGAGCTATCATATATCGCATTATTTATATATGATAATGATTATTTTTTTTCCTTTCTGATGGTTGCATACTAAACTTCAGCCAATGACAAAAAAAGGAGCCAAAAATTAACTCTTAATTTTCAAAACTAAGCAGGCTGTGATTTTTTGAAAAAAATATTTTTTCCGCTTCCGCGCT
>NC_087215.1:6545224-6570224 GCF_015104395.2 Macrobrachium nipponense | reverse complement strand
CGGTAAGGGCACCGCACTTATTGATGGAAGAGATAAATATTTATATAAATATATATATATATATATATATATATATATATATATATATATATATATATATGAAGATAAAAGGTCCATAAAACACTATTTTAACGTTGCAACATATATTTCGAGCACTTCCTACTCTGCTCGAAATATATGGTTGCAACCATATATTTTCATATTATACTGTTGCATTACAGGAAAAACACACGCACACACACACACACACATATATATATATATATATATATATATATATATATATATATATATATATATATATATATATATAATCATATATATGTATGTATCTAATGGATGGATCTATGTATATGTATATGAATACACGATAAACTGTTCCTTAGGTTATTATCTGTTCAGCGGGACTATCAGCGTTTTTGGAAATGGCGCCATGTGGAGTGGTCTTCTACTATTATACTACTACTACCACTTTTACTCCTGTACTATTCCACGCCCCTAGGACTGACCCAACCCACGCCCTTAACACCTTCCTGCCTCACCATTAAAATTCCGCTGTCCGCCTCTTTCCGACCACCATTTTTAGCTTTTGATTTACTTTCTATAAAAAAGATACGGAACGTCTAAACAAACCCAGTATCTCATAGTGGGTTATTTCGGTGTCAGTTTTATGATACTAGACTAGACGAATTAAACTTTTTGTTTATGTAAACAAAAGTGACACCCGCCCTGTCCTGTCCCCAACAGATGTGACAGTACCGACACCACAGCTGATGGATCAGCAAGTGGCACACTGGGAGAAACCTCCAGTCATCTATAACCAGATCACTGGAGGTACTTTTTTCCCTCAAGAAATCGATCGAATCTCGACATTTCCGTAAACTTTCTTCTTCTTCTTATTCGAGTCGAGTCTTCAATTAATGAGTTTTCGTTGCAAGTTTTCTCCGCTACATCATCTGTATTACTGTCTTCTCCTTCCAATTTATTTTTACATACTTTGTTTTTTAAGGTATTATCAAAGGTATAAACTGAAAGAAGTTTTTGTTTGGTTCATCATGTACCCACAGCAACATTACAACAGAAGTACATTTCAACAACTGTATGAAGTCGCTGGAACTCAAGCTGTTCATTATGCAAGAAGATATGAAACACAACTTTACAAAGCCAAAGCCATGAAAAAACAAGATCTGGTTTATAAGTGAATGTTTGAAGAACAAAGTGTGTCCAAAAACATATGGCAGGATTGGAAGAAGACCCTGGAGTGGAGAAGCATTCAGCAGTTTTCAAGAAGGATACATCAAGGATCAGTTGCAAGAGCTTAGAGAGAAGAAAGAAGCCTGTATTTTGCTGGTGTAAGGAGTACACAAAACACACTTCAAGAGACCATAAGGGGTGAGTGGTACAAAAAGTTGTTGGGCAGGTCAACAGTAGAGTAAACTTTGATACAAATCGTAACATGGTCAACATTAAAATAAGTTTGAGAGTTTAATTATTATTATTATTATTATTATTATTATTATTATTATTATTATTATTATTATTATTATATTATTATTACGAAAACATGAACACTGACGTATATCGTCCAACAGGACTTTTTATTACTACTAATCAATATTATTATTATTATTAATATTGGAGACACAAGTCCACAGTTAAGTAAATGTACATATATTTAAATTTAAAACTTTAAATATTCCCGAAAGCTATCCTTAGTTTTTAAATTTAAATATATGTACGTTTGAAGACTCGTGCTATGAGGGGTATTTTTTAATTATTTGTATAGTACTATTACTTCTCTCTCGCTACGTCTTTGGAAGATTCCTAACACCTCATAAACGCATTAATAGGTAATATTTCCCGATGATTATGTTAATGGAAATAAAAGTATTCCAACGATTCGATGATTGTTTTCCGTTAACGAACGCGACCGGTAACGTCATTAAAAACAGGCCACATGCAACGGTTATAAACGAATAGTATCTTATTGTCGAACCACCTCTGTATCTTACTTATTTATTTATTTATTTATTTTGAGGACCTGGATGCTTCTAGTGGAGTTGGACGTCCAAGTTTGGATTAATAGCTTTGTTTCTTATGCATTTCATTCATCTCTCAGGGCGATGTTCCTAGATTCTGGCCCCCCCCCCCCCTCCCCCTTTTTTTTAAAGTGGTTGGTGGGCGAAAGAGGGATGGGCGGGGGTGGACAGCTCAAGAAATATTATGTAAAGATCATCAACTATTATTTTCTGAATAATACTTGGTTAGGTTCGATACATCTATCTCTTTTGTTAGTTAGAATATTGAAGCATTTGTGTATTTGACTTTATCAATAAGGCTTGATAGCCTCACACCTACCCTATCTCTCTCTCTCTCTCTCTCTCTCTCTCTCTCTCTCTCTCTCTCTCTCTCTCTCTCTCTCTGTGAAAAGAAAACGGGAAGTTTTGCTTGTACGTGTGAATAGTTGCCAAGGAAAGTCCAGAGCATTTAATTCCCAGGCAAAGATTACAAGGAGTGAGTTCCATAGGGGCTAAAAAGAATCCTTTTGTGTGGAGACAAAATTACTGAGAGGACTCACAATTGGCTCCACCCCTCCCCTATCCATAAACCCCCACCCAGCTCTCAATCTCTCTCTACATCTCATTTTCTCTTTTACGGATATCATGTTAACTGAATCGGATTTTTCATTTCTATGTCTTAATCTCTTAGAAACTTGATACCTGACGGTGAAGTAAATTTCTCTCTCTCTGTTCAAGACTTAAGATTAAAAGCATTATATACAAAACTGTATACTTTACCTGGACGTCTCTCTCTCTCTCAACCAACTAAATTCACAATTTACACTCGCTGAAAGTGACTTTCTCCCCACCCACCATTCTCTCTATCTCTCTCTCTCACACACACACACATACACACACACACACACACACACACACATTCACATGAACATCCAGAAAATTTATTTCAAAGGCGAAGACATATTTAACCGTTTAATGGGGTTACGCAGTGAAAGTTTTTAAATGGCCAAAGAAACTTTTGTAATTAGTAAACATTAAGACTCGGCCAAAAGTTCGGAGAGTGTTTAAGATCCAAAGACACCAAGGAAATGGAGATAAAAAAATGTTTAGGTGTTTTCAAGGGACGGAGATACTATTCCTAAAGAGTCGTTATTGGGAAAATGCCGTCAGTAAAGACAAAAGGGAAATAAATATATATATATATATAATATATATATATATATATATATAATACACATATATATATATATATATATATATATATATATATATGTATATAAATTCTAGAAGGATCCACAGTAATATTCTTGTTTATCCAGATGAAATATATTTGTGGAAATATTTACAAATATATTTCACCTGGATAAACAAGGATATTATTGTTGATCCTTCTATTGATTTCTTAGAAGAAAGATACGGTGTTTTTCTATTGCATATATATATATATATATATATATATATATATATAAAGGTCTGCTAAGTAAAGAACCTTGAGTAGAAAGATCTCCCAGCATATTGCACTGTTTCAATTTCCGCCGTGGCTTCTACCTTTATTCATATATTCGTCAGGTTCCAAATTTTCGTGATTCAGATACACACACGCACACACACACAAATATATATATATATATATATATATATATATATATATATATATATATATATATATATATATATATATATATATATATATATATATATATATATATATATATATTGTATTTCAGAGAGTTTCGAGATACATCTTAGTAGACATCATAGTTTATTTAAGAAACGTTTCGCACACAAAAAACACGGTGCATCATCAGTCTGTGGAAATAAAAACAATTACATTATAAAAGGAACTCACAATAAATACTAAAAATATTACATCATTAAAATACCGCAAAAGTTAAAAGTTAAAGATTTTAAAACAAGGCAAAAGAACCAAGAGAGAGAGAACTAAAAACACCAACCATCCAGGGTGAGAGACAGAGAAGGAAAGGCAAACTTTGGTGTTCCAAACAAGACGACAGCTATGCCAGATGCAAAGGTGAAGCCGTAGAGTTACTGTTCAATGAAGGAACCAACCTTTTAATGAGTAAGGACTCTAAGGTAGTTAAGTGCTCTTGGTCCCTCGTATAACCAATAATGGAGAAGTGAGAAGTGCTGTTTCCAGATTTCTATTTTACATATTGCTGCATGATTTTTAATATTTGAGAATTCTGGTTGCTTAATTCCCTGACCTGTACGAAAACTGTAACTCATGTGACTGCAATATCTCACCTGCAGTAACCTACGTGTTGATCCAACGTAAGAGCCCGGGCATCCAGGGCATGTGAATTTGTAAACAACGTTCGATCTCATGAAGGCCTGAAGGCGATCTTTAAAGTTAAAAAATGAGCCTATTCTGCATGGATTGTTAGAAATAAGTTTGAGTTGAAGGCATGGAATTTCCTGTTCTATGATTTGCGTGAGTCTGCGTGAGAACTTGGTATCAAAAACATATGGGATGGATGCAAAAACCAGCTTTTTTGGAACATCGAAATTGGCTATAGGTGGCTGGAGAAATTTGGATAATACTACTACTATTACAGTTCTTGTCAAAAAAAACTTTTGAATTAAACACTATTTACACCCTAGTGCATAGAGCATTGAAATACTCTTCTAACTGGTCCATTTTTCATAATGAAATAGAATTTTTATTAAACTTTTTTCAGAGAAATTCTTATCCTAAAGATGTAGTTCTCAAAATCATTAACGTAGTATTAACCAAATTTCTCCAGCCACCTATAGCCAATTTCGATGTTCCAAAAAAGCTGGTTTTTGCATCCATCCCATATGTTTTTGATACCAAGTTCTCACGCAGACGCGCAAATCATAGAACAGGAAATTCCATGCCTTCAACTCAAACTTATTTCTAACAATCCATGCAGAATAGGCTCATTTTTTAACTTTAAAGATCGCCTGCAGGCCTTCATGAGATCGAACGTTGTTTACAAATTCACATGCCCTGGATGTCCGGGCTCTTACGTTGGATCAACACGTAGGTTACTGCAGGTGAGATATTGCAGTCACATGGGTTACAGTTTTCGTACAGGTCAGAGAATTAAGCAACCAGAATTCTCAAATATTAAAAATCATGTAGCAATATGTAAAATAGAAATCTGGAAACAGCACTTCTCCATTATTGGTTATACGAGGGACCAAGAACACTTAACTACCTTAGAGTCCTTACTCATTAAAAGGTTGGTTTTCCCTTCATTGAACAGTAACTCTACGGCTTCACCTTTGTATCTGGCATAGCTGTCGTCTTGTTTGGAACGCCAAAGTTTGCCATTCCTTCTCTGTCTCTTACCCTGGATGGTTGGTGTTTTTAGTTCTCTCTCTCTTGGTTCTTTTGCCTTGTTTTAAAATCTTTAACTTTTAACTTTTGCGGTATTTTAATGATGTAATATTTTTAGTATTTATTGTGAGTTCCTTTTATAATGTAATTGTTTTTTATTTCCACAGACTGATAATGCACCGTGTTTTTTGTGTGCGAAACGTTTCTTAAATAAACTATGATGTCTACTAAGATGTCAAATTAACGTAATTTATTGATTGTTTATTTTCTTAAATCAGCCTTGTACCTTAGTTTTAAGTGTTCTCTTATATTCAGTTCAGCAGCTGTATTTTTTTTACGTTAACGTAACGTTCAGTGGTTTTGCTCAGTGATTCCTCCTCTTGTGAATTACCTAACTATCGTGTTAACGATTGTTTTTATTTTGTTTTCGAGTTGGAATGGAACTGTAGTGCGGTGAGTGGAGGCTGGCCTAAGTTCGGACTACGCTCTTTTGTTGGCAGCCTTCTGGAGATTTATCTTACGCCTTTTTGGAGGAATACTCCGACGGACCTCCCTTGGAAGGGGTTTTTCGTAGATGTGCTGAGCCATCTACGACGTAAGTGCATTGTTGGAGTTTGATCACGGCTGTGATATCGCAACTCCTGTACTCCTGTTTCCCGCCGGAGGATTTGGCGGAAGACGTGGTCGTCGCTGTCCCGCCACGTAGGAGGCGTTACGCCAACCACTGTCCTGTGTTGTCCATCTCCAGCTGCTGGTCCAGGAGAGCTAAAGGCTCGTGAGGAGGCACGTAGGGAGGCAATTGCCAGGTAAGAGGAGATTATCTTGTGTTGTCCCTCGGGATCGAACTCGACCCCTGTATCTGCCTGGACAATTTGTGAGCTCCCTTGTTTAGCTGTTGGAAGGTTGAAGTGACCTCCGTGAACTCCTGTGCACGTTGTAGTACGTGAGGATTTACGTGTATTAATTTATTTATATATGTATATACATGTTGCACTGAGTCAGGAGTATTGGGTATTCGTTGCCCCTCTGAATATTTGTTTGAATTAGTTTTAAGTTTAGTACCACCACGGTTAGGTAGGAGGTTTAAGGCTTTCCTTACTTTATTTTCTCTGGACTTCCTTCCTTCTTATAGTTGTAGGTTAGTGGTTTCATTATTGGGCCAGTGTCATTATTTATTGAGCCTTTGGCATATTATGTCTTGTATTACTTTGTTAGGGTAGCTTTAAGTATTAGGAGTCCTTGTGAGCCCGTTATTTGCTCCTTGTATTTTTTGTATTTACTGTTAAGTTTTCTCACACAGCTGATTTAGAGTTAAGTGTACTTTATAATTAAATATTGTTTAATTTATTCTGGTTTGTGTCCACATTACTCTTACCCTGTACTTTCTTACCGCCTACGATCCCTGTGATTATTGAAGTATAAGGAACCTGTATTACGGCCAAAGGGGTCGTAACAATTTGGCGACCGTAACAGGATCGTACGCGGGTGTGCACAGAGTTTGGGTTTGTGGAGCAACTCTGGGATAGGTTACAGTATTTTATTTGGTTTTGTTGCTTACCTTACTTTCTCCCCCTATAGGTAATTCATTATGGAAAACTTTGTTTTAGACCCAGCTGAATTTTTGGGGTTGGCTGACTATAAAATATCTTATGCCATATTAACGTAAGGAGCATTTAAGGAGTTGTGCTCGTTGGTTAAAAATTTCATTTAGACCCATGGATACTAAGGCTCAGTTGTTATTGTCTGTAAAGCCGATGGTGGCTCATGGTATAGCGAGGGTGAGGATTTGGCTAGGATATGATTAATGGAAGTTCTGATGATGAGAATTCTGTTGATGAGGTTAGTGTTATTTATAACTGGTCCAGCTAATTTAAGAGTAAAAACTAAAGTTTCTGGTGAATCCTGAAAATGATGGCCTTAGTATAATTTGTAAAAGAATAGAATTATTGAAGGTATAATTCGAAGAGAATGAGAGGGCGAGGCACCATGAGTTGGAAATGGCCAGAATTAACTTAGACCTGGCTAGGTTACGAGCTAACCCTGACTTTAACAGTACTCCCACCGGTCCTTCTTCCGATAGGTTTAATATGAGTGCGGCATTAAAGTTGGTGCCCGTGTTTGATGAAGGTAATGTGCCGGAGATCTTTAAGGCTTTTGAGCGGGTGGCCACTAAGTTGTCTTGGCCCTCTGAGATGTGGACTGTATTAATTCAATGGAGGTTGGTGGGTAAGGCCATTCGCCAAGTATTAAGTGTACTTTATTATTAAATATTGTTGACTTTATTCTGGTGTTTTGTGTCTACATTCCTCTTACCCTGTGTACTTTCTTACCGCCTATGATCCCTGTTTAGTAAAGTATAAAGAACCTGTATTACGGCCAAAGGGGCTGTAACATAAGATGTATCACGAAACCCTCTGAAATACTGTGATATTGCTGGCTGGAGATTCTATATATATATATATATATATATATATATATATATATATATATATATATATATATATATATATATATATATATATATATATATTTGTGTGTGTGTGTGTGTATATATCATGCAACTGGTTATTCTCGAAGTAGTGAATTCGATACAAAACGATATTCGTGACTTGAGATGTTTAAGTGAATATCTATATCTATCTATGTATGAGAGAGAGAGAGAGAGAGAGAGAGAGAGAGAGAGAGAGAGAGAGGAGAATACTAGTAAAATATAAAAATAAACCTGATGGCTTTCGTGGACGCCATAGTAAATTATCCAAGTTCATCTCCTTTCAAGTTTTTCTCAAAACGAAGAAACTTTAGTTCACTCTGAAAATGATTTGTGAAAACGCGTCGAGAGAGAGAGAGAGAGAGAGAGAGAGAGAGAGAGAGAGAGAGAGAGAGAGAGAGAGAACGGCGCGTTCCGCAGATGGAAGAAAAATCCACCTGGAGATTTATCAGTCTGGAATCCGTGATCTACGACGCATCATGGATACGTCGTTCGATATGTAAATACGGATAAATCACTTCAGACACAGAACAGAGACGAAGGTTTTCGAAAGATGCTGCTGAAAGTCAAGTGGAAGATGGAGGTCTTCAATCGGGTTTGAGTCTCCGTCGGTGATTCATCCATCTTGGAGGTTGAACACAAAAGTTTTGCCATTTTCGTTTATGAATATGAAGTTCGCCATCGAGAAGGAAGCTCGATTCATGGGAATCAAAAAACACTCCACCTTCATCTCATCAGGTCATGAGTGCAACCAGAAAATGCAGTTACCTAGGCCGAGTGAATGATTAGACTATGTTAGTCGCATAAATCTAGAAGTCCACGACAGGCTTCTTCTAAACTTTGAAACTTTGCCATAATTAGGCTATAGGCGAGGACTGTGCTGGCAAGCAACCAGCAAGCCAACTAATTAATAGGAAATTATGACCTCAAAGGAACACCCATCTACCTCTTTTGAAACATCGACTTCTGTTGGTTATGGCAGAGTCCAACGGTCCACATCACGCATCCTAAACCCTTTCACATCTTACCACTCTCTCAGTAACTGCCTTAGCGCTAAGCAAAAGACCACGCTGGGCATAAGGCCGCCTTCACCCAAACCAACCTACTTTCTGAAAACCTTAAAGCATCACTTTCAGATAACTTCTCTTTTGGTAAGAAAGAAACAGGATAGGGAGGAGATTAAATCTCTCCTCTCCTGTTCTCTCATCCAGAAGATGAACCAGAGCTTCTTTCTATCTGAGCGAGTCGAGGGGAGGAGTCAGGTAAAGCCTTAATGGGATGATGCGATGAGTTTATTTCGTGCGCTTCCAGAACTTTATGCGCCCAGGGAACCATAATTCATTCTTTTATTTTTTGTTCATATCTTTATTATTTTGTTAGGGAAAAGGGCGCTAATAAACTTTATGAGGTTATTAAAAGAATAAAATAAATAATAATCTCCTTTCGTTTTAGGGTAATGATTTTTTTCTGGGAGCGAGAAAGAGCGTCAGTGAAATCATTATATTGGTGTAGGTCACATAGTGAATGGAAAAATGAATCTCTATTTTAGGTATTCCAATTCGTGTTTCGTTATATTTCCATTATACATGCATACATAGTATACACACTCTTACATATATGTGTATATATATATATATATATTATATATATATATATATATATATACTACTATATGTAAGAGTGTGTATAAAAGAGAAGCAGGATTATATATATTATATATATATGGTATATATAGATATATATTATATTATGTATTATATATATATATTATAATATATATCTAAAAAATAAAAGGAGCCCATAAAAACACCGAAATGTAGAGAAAAGTACTATATTCAGAGATGGCGTGGCTCTTCCTTCTCAGGGTAGCTATGAATGTGAAAAGTTTGCAGAAAAGGTGGTATTTATACAAAGAGATCTGTCCACAAGTAAGCCAATTTAGGTCACCCCCGCTGATAATCTTCCTTTAATCTTCTTAAGCGTTGGTTGAATGAAAACTTTACCACAAAACATATTTTGTAAGAAGTCAGAGGGTGATAGAACGGCTACAATCGTTATTAAAAGTTACGGTTTCTTTATATTAAAATTTAGTTCAGGCTTTGTTTGAGAGCACTTTATATACTCCCGTATCTTCAGTTTTTCTTTTTTTCTCTAACTCTCTCTCATCATAAATCTACCATCCCTTTAAATCCCACCCATCCATAAAGCCTACCTACCTGCCCATAACTCGCATACCCAGAATTTTATCCCACGCATTCATCACAACCAACCCTCTGCCCCCCACCACCGTCCAACCCAGTCGCTTCTTGATCTTGTGAATAAGGAAAGGGCCTATTTCGTTCTCCATACCTGAAGAACAACTAATCTATGTATCTGTCAATCTATATATACTGTTACATTTATTGACCGTCTCGTCTCCCCAGCATTTATTTAACTCTATTTTAGTTTTGTAAAAAAGCAGCCATACTCCCCCAAATATCAGCTGATTTTAGGCAAGAACCCAAAGCACACCAGCCAGAGATAGGAATTTCCCGTTAGAAGGGGGAAATAAAGACTTCTCAGCCTTAGGGAAGTGTGTAGGTAGCCAGGTACTTATTAGGCCTGCGTCTTAAGCTCCTTTTTCCTGTGAACCCTCTGCTGGCTGTATGTTCTGTTTTCAGGATGCCCTGCTCTTGGGGGGTTAAGCTGAACCCATCCCTCATGAAACACGCTTGCATTCGACCTCAGTTGGCTCCAGTCGTGACCTCGGACGGATGTCCAGCCACCAGCCTTCCATTTTTAGGCCTACCATGGCGCTACTGGCGCGCCCAGAGCCCCAGACCTGAGACAAAGCCGACGCTGCATTTCTACAAAGGTCCACTGATCATGGCATCCAGTACATCTTGTGAAACAATCAAATTGCCAGTTCCTTACCTCCTAGTGTCGTATTTACTCCCCATTTTCAATATTCAAACTTCTAACTCTCAAATGAACATCCCTTTGTTCCTCTCACTGCCTCGTGGCGCATGCTTCCCTTGTGTGATCGTCCCAGACAAATGAAGTCATTGAATATTTCATTTAACGCTAAGAGTTCCTCCCAGTGTGTTAAACAAAGTGAGTAACTGTAACTTGTGCAAGAACTCTGATTATTTTGTGTCTAATCTGGGATTTCTTCCAGATCTCCTGAGTCACGTGTCCAAGTCTTCGCGCGCCGCAAGTGATGCTTTACCGCAAGCCATATGAACAATTTTGAAAGCCAGCTTTTACGTGAACCGCATTTTTAGCCAACTATCCATCCCCTTGTGAGAGATAATATTGGTCCCACATATGGACCAGTTGCATTTACTTTCCCAGGCTATTAAGCAGCCTCCTGTAAATAAATGTATGTAAAGTAACTAGCTGAGTTTTTCTGGCGACCTCTCTGACTAAATTAACACTATAAATCCTTTTAAGGTAAGTTCAATTAATTTATTCTGCATTTTCCCTCAACCATTTTCGTTTACGTATTTGAACCCCTTCAGGACAGGGCTTAAAACGTAAACTATATATATATATATATATATTAATATATATATATATATTATATATATTATATATATATATTAGATCTGCGTTTCCGAATTATTTTCCCCATCGAAATAAACAAATCTCTTGACCAAATCCATCCCTTCGAAATAAAGCTTTAATTCCACAGTTAACTTGATCATATATTCTGAAATGAGACGAGTGATGTATCGTACATCGAAGTATCGGAAACTTACCCGTCATGAATCAAGAGAGGATTTTCTTCCATCTGAACGTGTCCGCCCGATTTCATAAATCATATCGGAAGAGGATTATTGATGCTCACCCATTCTGAAAAAAAAAGTTTAATGCGAAGCTAAGTTACGATGGTATTGGATGCCGTTTTCGCTCAAGTATCGCTTGCCTTTGTTTATTTAAATTTAAGTCATTTTTGTTGGCGCTATATCTCGTTAGAATATCATTACTCACAAAAATGATGCATTATCTAACTGCCGGCGAGAAATATACTCATTTTCAGAAATATGCACAAGAAAACAATGGGAAAAATATACCTCACTCGTTATGACTAAAAGTCTGAATCCAAGAATGAAGCAGGATTACCACACATACAAAGGCTGATCTATTGTCGAAATGGAAATAAAGACGCGAAGATTTACAGCACAACCAGAATCCTACGTAAACTCTTCCTTCATGACGCCAAGTATCCAGGTAAAAAAAAAAAAAAAAAAAGTCAGGAAATAATTCACAGGATAGTGACTACCAATTTTAAACTGGTATTTATTATCCACCTTCGCGGCGTGTCTAGCACAAACCCGTTGGGGTTTTACCGTTAAAACAAATAAAAGACTAAATTAATGCGACTTTTTTCCTAACCAAAATTGTTACGTTTTTCCTTGTGACCGACGCCACCTACAGGCGGGAGCCGGGAAGCCACCCGTGAAGAAAGGGAGGAACACACGACGAACGAAACGCCGCCCCATCTCTAAATATCTCGATCATTCCGTTGCATTACGGTTAATGTTTCAATAACCGACACTGCTCAACAGCTTGGCCATCAACAGAACAAGCCTATATGGATGGATAGAAGCTCCCAGTTCATACACAAACCATTACAGACAGTATGCGTATCTGTGCAAGGAAAGAGAGAGCGAGAGAGAGAGAGAGAGAGAGGGCAGAGTAGGATAGAAGGGTCAAGGGGAGAGGGACACAAAACCGTGTTTTGACTTGAGAGAAGGGGGAAGGAGAGGAGAGACGGTGGAGCGCGGGTAGGGATAGGAAGAGAGAGGGTTTGAGTTTGACTTATTATGTATATACATAGTAAATTCAAGTATTTTGAGCTATTAAAAATATAACTATATTCCGTTGATTCTGTACATAAATTACATATATTGTAGATGTATTCTATTGTAAAGTGACCTTTAAAGTGTATTTTTTAAATAACGGAGAAAAAAAATTCAAGAGTTGTCCTGTGAACTTAGACCTAATGTAAGAAATTTCCTTTATTTCATAAAACTCAAATATAACTTATCTGTGGAACAAATTTTAACAAGTTATAAAATACACAGAGAATAAATAATTCACTATCAAACCTTTCGTGGCAAATTTACGTAAATAATAAAACCAGCATAGCTAATTGCGTACTTTCATACAACGTAAGTTTGCAAATATTCACTTTTGGTTGTCAAGAACTCGGTAAAAGATAAACAGGGGTGAAAAAACTCTCCATAATCACGTCTCATATGATCCCACTTAGCGGGAAAAGTTCAACGGTCTCGTAGATTCTGTGGGAAACGCGTGAATGAACGAACGCTCAGTACCTCGATTATTAAGAAGCTTCCGGTTATGGTTCGTTAAGCGATGTTGCTTGGTAACAGAAAAACCAGCTATAGAAAATAACTTTTTTGTTGATGTACATCACAAAATCACAAATTATACTGGGTAGAGAGAGAGAGAGAGAGAGAGAGAGAGAGAGAGAGAGACCTGTCTCATGAAGTTTTTGGGTGTCGAACTTAGACCTATAAAAAAACTCGGTTTTTTAACATCTGTCCACCCACCTGTGGTGTTTGCGTATAGTAACACTGCGTCCCGGGCTTTAGATAGTTAGCGATGTGAAGTTTTTAGGTAAATAAAAGGATATCTGGGTGTACATTTGCAACTGAAAAGTGTTTTAATAATTTACTGTATGCGAATTACACCGTTAATATTCGAAATAGGATGTTATTTAAAGGCCGGGACGCAGTGTTACCATGCGCAAACACCACAGGCTGATGGACAGATGGAAAAAAACAGAGTATAGGAACCCAAAACTATGAACCACCAATTTAAATAAACTGTGATGTACAAAATAAATATAAAATAATAAAAATGGCAGTTTGGATAGGTAGTCTGTGAGACAATAATAATAATGATAATGATGATAATAACAATAATAATAATAATAATTGGCAGAACTATATAATAATAGGCAGAACTCCGCAGCTTAGATAAAAAAACCAGGAAACATATGACAATACACAAAGCACTACACCCAAGAGCAAATACGGACAGACTGTACATAACACGGAAGGAAGGAGGGAGAGGACTACTAAGTATAGAGGACTGCGTCAACATCGAGAACAGAGCACTGGGGCAATATCTGAAAACCAGTGAAGACGAGTGGCTAAAGAGTGCATGGGAAGAAGGACT
This sequence comes from Macrobrachium nipponense, assembly GCF_015104395.2. NCBI lineage: Eukaryota > Metazoa > Arthropoda > Malacostraca > Decapoda > Palaemonidae > Macrobrachium > Macrobrachium nipponense. The sequence goes on along the minus strand of NC_087215.1, from coordinate 6,556,204 downwards.
AATAAAAGTAGACGAAGACCCAGAAAATATACAGAGACAGGAGAATAAAGACAAAAAGAACAGAGGATTGGCACAACAAAAACCAATGCACGGACAATACATGGAGACAGACTAAAGAACTAGCCAGCGATGACACATGGCAATGGCTACAGAGGGGAGATCTAAAGAAGGAAACTGAAGGAATGATAACAGCGGCACAAGATCAGGCCCTAAGAACCAGATATGTTCAAAGAACGATAGACGGAAATAACATCTCCCTTCCCCCCCCATATGTAGGAAGTGCAATACGAAAAATGAAACCATAAACCACATAGCAAGCGAATGCCCGGAACTTGCACAGAACCAGTACAAAAAGAGGCATGATTCAGTGGCAAAAGCCCTCCACTGGAGCCTGTGCAAGAAACATCAGCTACCTTGCAGTAATAGTGGTACGAGCACCAACCTGAGAGAGTGATAGAAAACGATCACGCAAAGATCCTATGAGACTATGGTATCAGAACGGATAGGGTGATACGTGCAAACCACCGACCAGACGTGACGTTGATTGACAAAGTCAAGAAGAAAGTATCACTCATTGATGTCGCAATACCATGGGACACCAGAGTTTAAAGTGAAAGAGAGGGAAAAAAAATGGATAATATCAAGATCTGAAAATAGAAATAAGAAGGATATGGGATATGCCAGTGGAAATCGTACCCATAATCATAGGAGCACTAGGCACGATCCCAAGATCCCTGAAAAGGAATCTAGAAAAACTAGAGGCTGAAGTAGCTCCAGGACTCATGCAGAAGAGTGTGATCCTAGAAACGGCACACAGTAAGAAAAGTGATGGACTCCTAAGGAGGCAGGATGCAACCCGGAGCCCCACACTATAAATACCACCCAGTCGAATTGGAGGACTGTGATAGAGCAAAAAAAAAAAATAATAAATAATAATTATTATTATTATCATTATTGAACCGGCAAGAAACGACACAATTTTGCCGCAGTTAGACAAGACACATTTTACCGATTTTGGCATAAATTGGCCGTGAACCAGCGAACCAGCACTGATTGCTATTTAGACCTAACGAGAGATCCATCTTTCTCGAACAGTAGCACGAGTCAAAATGACGACGTCGCTGGCTTTAACTGGCGCGAAACACTTCGGATACATTCGTGATGATGTCATCCTCGGCTGTAATCGACTGTCCATGGGCACCAGAAATTCCGGCTAAATAGTCAAATACGTAGCTTGTTGTAAAACGCCAAAATATCCACTTCGTTTAACTTTACTTATTTCGTTACCTTAATCTTGTCATTATATCTATTAAGGTCAATTGAAATTCCGCCCCTTCCTTAATTTCTTCCTATTGCTAAAGATGCTTAAGGCTGTTTAAAGCTGATTTCAATTGAGAGAGAGAGACAGAGAGAGAGAGAGAGAGAGAGGTGGGACTGTTTCCAGCGGCGCCTCGATGTAATCTGACTCCACAGAAGGGACCTAAACTAGTTAAGGGTCTTTAGAAAATTGTAGAGATAATCTCCCTCGTTAATTGAAGGTTTTGAGCCGTTCATTCGACGGGACCATGATTGTTGTTTTTTTTATTTTATTTCTTACACATGCATACCCATTTTATATTATATATATATATATATATATATATAGATATATATATATTATATATATATATATATATATATCTATATCTATCTTATAAATATATAATAGATATATATATATATTATTAGATATATATATAGAATATATATATATATATATCTAATGTATGTACGTAGTGTGTGCATACGCATAAACCACAACCTGATCATGCAAGAATGTACTGATCTAGCATGCAATTCAGTCTAAAAATAGTTCCAAACATTAATGACAGTATTTACCTTTGCATTCTTGTTCTCGCAGAGTTAACTTGACCAGGAACTGCCCTGTAAAAGATATATGAAGTGTTTGAGAATCAACGCTATTCATTATATTATTTTGTTTTCTATTAATATCTGTCTCCTCCTTAAAACAAAGTTTTTAAAACATTCCATAAAACGCCAATTACATCAGCAAAGTTGTATTTCATGAAAATTGGATTACCAAGAGGATCGCCAAAGGTAGTTGAAATATCGAAGAAAATACAGGAAGGAAGGCTTCGATGGTATGGACACCTGTTACGAAGGAGGAACGTCATGTTGGAAGACATACGATGAAAATGGAAGTGTGGGGTAGAAGGAAGAAGGGAAGACCAAGAAAGAGATGGCGTGATTGTGTAGGGGAAGATATGGAATTGAAAGGTATAAATGCGAACGAGGCACAGAAAGAAATCGATGGAGACAAACTCATTCACAATGGCGACCCCATATAAAAATGGGTTTAAGTTAGGAAGAATAAGAAGATGGCATATATATATATATATTATATATATATATATATATATATATATATATATATATAAGTTCTTTAGGAAGATATCTGGTAATTAATTTCTACTTGATGTTGGCTAGCGAGTAAAAGTATGACAGTGAGTAATTAATGTCTAGAACTACTTGAAAACATTTCTAAATGTTCTAATGAACTTCAAAAAGTGGTCATGACTCAAATTCTGGTAGTTTTGCTATTAAATAAAATATACATATAGATACATGCATACATATTAATTGTTGAAAAACAAATGCAATGTTATTAAATATGTTGACAACTTATGGTAGGGTCTTGCCACAGTAAGTTTGTTTCGACTTCGACTGGATTAGATTCAAATTTTATATCCATTAGTTAGACTGAGGTCAATTGTTGACCTTTTTATTTTTTACTGTGATTAACTTATATACTTTACGGTAAGATTACTGCCACTTGGTTTGTAAGGTAAGTGATGGACTCCTAAGGAAGTTAGATGCAACTAGAAACCCAAAACTATGAACCACCAGTTTATATAAATGTGATGTACAAAATAAATAAAATAATAATAATGATAGTTTGGATAAGTGTCTGAGACAATAATAATAATAATAATAATTTAATAATAATAATAATAATATAATAATAATAATAATAATAATAATAATAATAATGTGGAAGCTAAACTTTCAAAATGTAAAATAAAAGTAAGTATATCAGTGCATTAAATGAAAAGCCAAAGGATATATATTCAATCTTACGCGTAGACGAAAATACTCCTCAGTGAAACTTCTCCGGGAGAGAACTTGTAAAGAAAACTTAATGGAAAAAAAAAAAAAAAAACTTCTCGGGGAGAGATTGCTAGCTAAGGAGTTCCCCAGAACTCAGTGCAACTAAGAGGAAATCTGTGGAGGAACTCTCGAAATAAAATGCGGTAGGAAAGGAAAATTGTGTGGGCGGTCTGCAGCTCGAAATTGAAATGCAGTGTGAGTTATGTTGCAGGAATTTTAGGTCTTTTTTTAACCATTACATATAAAGTTTTACCTAGACTAAAATATTCCGCTAAACACAGAAACCTTAAATAAACAAACTACAGTGTCAAATGTGTTGCTCGGGTTTGCACTGAAATTGTAGTTAAAGCGTAGAAAATAATATGCATCTTAAACTTTGTATACGTATATGCATTATAAAAAAATGGAATGAGAAATGAAAATCCTTTATAATAAGTTACTATTTATCAAAAAATTTCTATAATGACAAAGTATTCCGTGAAGTATCAGTGGATCGCTTAAGGCTTACATCACACCATCACTACATCACTCCCTGTTCACCGGAGTGGAGTTGGTGGCAAAGCCGGAGGAGTCACTCCTACTACCCCACCCCTATCTGTCTTCACCCCCTCCCCCCCTCCTCTCTCTCTCTCTCTCTCTGTGATATGACATTTAACACTCATGGGTCAGCTATTGGTTGTATTGCTGACCCATGAGTGTTAAATGTCATATCACAGAGAGAGAGAGAGAGAGAAGAGGAGGGGGGGAGGGGGTGAAGACAGATAGGGGTAGTAGGAGTGACTCCTCCGGCTTTGCCACCAACTCCACTCCGGTGAACGGGAGTGATGTAGTGATGGTGTGATGTAGGCCTAGTCTTGCTACATTCATTGAAAAAAGTTTTGATCTCGGTGATCATGAGCCTAATATTCAAATTCAACTTATATTCACTTCAGAGTCAATTTTTTAATTCATGCGGCGTTTTGTATGCTCTGGACAGAGATTTATAATCCCGTCCAAAGCAATTCATAAACCAACGAGGTAAGCAATGAGGGTCTAATCTGGACGCTGATATATTACGTTTAATATTTATAATTCCAAAGCTGTTATGCAGATGTGGAACGTGGTAATTGCAGTAACAATGAAAATAAGTCGCGACTGATAAGTTTCTACTTCCTAAAAACACGATAAAAAAAAAAATGAAATAAATTATGCTTGCAGAATGTGGTCTCAACTTATCTCCAATCTACTAACATATTTCGTTGATGCTTCGCACTTTGGCTACACAATTATTACAACACTACAATTAGGGAAATAAAATCTAGGACTAGGAAACAGGTGTTGGAGTGTGGCAGGTTTTTTCCCCTGAGATGAAAGCCGGATGTCCAACGGGAAAATACTATGGTATTCGTATTCATTTAAGTGCAATGAATATCATTGTGAGGAACTGCTAATGTATGATGATCATGACGCTATACGTATAGTTGCAGTTCACAAATATACAAATTCACATAAATGTGTATGCATAGTACGGTGTTATTGGTTATAATGATAGGTATGATTATGTCTCAACATGGTGCCTGTCAATTTCCTCTATAAATATATACCTAAGCACATTTATTCCGATACACAAAATTTACGTAATGACTATCTCAGATAAGTTACAGTAATCATAAAAACCATGATTTCAGTGAAAACCAGAACTACATCTAGGTTTAACTTATGAAATATATTAATGTATATACTTCCTCCAAAAGGGCTCAGGGGAAGAGGGTTAGAGGTGAGATGTAGGCGGTTGACTTACAACAAGCAATTGCATTTTCCAGCGCCGATGCTGTGGCCATTTTCCCCTTCTTCCAGTAATTATTTCTTAGACTATCGTTTTCTCTTGCTGGTTCATCGTCCATTTTTGCGCTAACTCAAATTATCACTTCAAAAGTGCGTGGTCAAAGACGCCAGGTTATAGGTCACCCATCCACTTTCACTTGTAGATTGAAACTGGGTGGCGGCCTGGCGGGCCGGGGGAGGGGGGAGGCGTGGGCGTCCAACGTCTGAAACCGCGGCTGTTTCCACCACCTCCCTCGAAACAGGGTTTCCAACTCTTAAAAATTTAATTGGTCGATTGTTGGTAGTGTTTCATGCCCACTGTTGAGTGTTACTTTTTTTCATTATTTTTTTTTTACACATTAGCTCACTTTTGTCGATACTACCGTAAGCAGCTCTCATAATATTTTAATTTTCTCAATTATAATGAAATAGAGAAAGTACTAATTAGCAACTTTGCTGAGTGCGAATGCACGTTATTTCATTGTCACATGTTTTTCTTTGTCTATTGACACACTATGTTTCTTCATATATTGAATAATTTATTACATTTTGTTCATTGCAACTCTCCTTCGCGGCTTTGATTTTATTATAAGCTATTTTGTTTTCAAGCCGTTGCAAGACTATGAGATAAAGTTTTCTTAACTTTTAATATCGAGAACCCTTCACAAAGCTTCACAGCCAGCAGGTCGCCAGCAAAGAAAAAAAAAAAATCGCGTGTGTGCTGGTGTCTGTTAACATAACAACGAAATGCTGTGTATTCAGTTGACCATCAATATGCCTGGATGGCGTAGAATCTCACAAGCAATCTCTTTCGGGTGTTTAATTCAGACTAGATTTTTTCGAAGACTCCATATTTCACTTCATTTCTTGCTTTAAAGAATCATTTGATTTTTTCCCAGTATTAATTACAGCTTTGTTTTGATTTCTATTTGTTAGCTTTTTTTTAATCTAACATGGATTTATTTGCTTTGCTATTCCTCCGATGATTTATAATTCTGAATACCTCGGTTTCTATTCAGATTACTAGTCGCCATAAAAACAATAGTATCACTACTACCTTTGTTAGATCTAACCCCCTCAGGTAAACCCAAAAACCTTCCCCGTCCCCTTCATTTATTTATTTTATTCATTGCATTTATCGGATTTCATAATTATTGTTTTTATTCATTTCATTTATCTTATTGTATTTGTATTTTATTCTATAAGCCACGAATACTGACCCGTTCTTCACTCCAGCGGTTGTTGTTGAAACGGTTGTTAACCCAGAGGGCTTTGCTTATTTACCCCTTCAGGCGAACGAAGCAGCAGACGGGTCGTCGGCTCGTCGGCACAACGGGCAGCAGAATGAACGCGTCCGTGTACCGAGGCGTTGGTTGTACCGATGTGCGTGCATTTGGCGTTCTGGTAAAAGCTAAGTGATGCTTTTTGTTCATTTCGGTGGTGGGTATTTTCGTTTATTGTTTGATGATTTCTTTTTTTTTACTTGAATATACATTTATACAGATATAAACTCATCACACACACATTTATATTTATTAGGCCTAAGGTCTGCGGTAATGCACTGAAAACCCTACGACCGAAATCAATCAGACTAGAGGAAGCTTTTTAAAGCAGCTTATAGAAAGGGAAACGTGAGAGAATTCATATCCGTGTGGGTGTTCACGTGATTCCGTTGGTGATATTCAGCAACCATTTCAAGGTTCGAAATTCTGCGTGTTATTTAAATTCACAAAATGTGCTCATGATTCATTTGAGAACTACATATTCTTTGATGTTAGGCTTAATTTATTTATTAATTATTAAAAAACATTTTCCTTTTATGATATAACATGTGAAGTTTAACAGTCATTTTTAAATACGTGTTGCCCATCAGTAAGTAGTATTGACTGAAGGAGAGTAACATTTAGTGTTTATTTTGTAAGGGAATGTATTATAATACAGTAGCATGTGTCATAGTTGTGTACATTTCACCGTGCAGAAAATTACACACACGCAAAATTGTGTTTGTGTGTGTGTGGGGTCGGGGACGGGGTGGTTGTAGTACAGAAACGCCGGTGAAAGCTTTATACTTAATTTGTTACTGCTAAGGTTCTGAAGCTGCATTGCATTATGCTCTTAAACGAAATGCACTGGTCTTGCCCCTTTCTTGGGGCATAAAACGATTTTTGCCAAAGAAATATAAATCTAAAAGCGATTATTATCTCATGTAATATTATGTATAAAAGTAGTTTAGTTTGAAATATTCGGCGATTATGTGGCTGATGTATTTATCGGAAGGATGCAGTCCTCTTAAGTAAATGACGTTTAATAAATTGTTATAATTGTAAGCAAAGGTTACATAATTTCATCAATTATAATTGTAAATAAAGGTTACATAACCTCCCTAAAAACTCCAGGGAAAGTAATACGATACCCTAACAGCAATGTATGCATACCCAGTGGGTATTTCGTCAAAGAACGATGCATTATTTTCCGTGCGTCTGTAACTACCCAAATAATATCTCCCCAAGGATGGTTCCTTGACAACAGTAAGTTATCATACTTTACTATTTTTTTTCGTCTTTACTGCATCTGATTATGTCTCTGGCGCTTTGCCAAGACAGAGAGATGTACGAACGCGCTGCCAAGTTGGCTCTTAGCGCCTCAGTGGCGTGGTCGGTGTAAGTCTTGGCCTGCCACCTTGGTGGCCGTGAGTTCGATTATCGGGCATTCCAATGAGGGGTCAGAGATATGTATTTCTGGTGATAGCAGTCCACTCTCGACGTGGTTCGGAAGTCACATAAAGTAGGTGGTTCCGTTGCTGAATAACCACTGGTTCCACGCAACGCAAAAACACCATACAAACCAAGTGACTCTTGCAGGAAAAGATATCATTGCTTTGTGCAGGAACCAGTCTTATCTAGTTGCTGTTTTCACTTTTTAAAAACTTATTTAATGGTAACAAAAGTAAAAAAGTAAACCATCTTATGACAGGTGGTTATAAAGAATTTATATCAAGGCAAAATTGCAAATCTATTTAGTAAAAAGTACATAGAAATTGACTTCTAATTCTTTTCTAAGCCATAGTAATTTGTATACCATAACGCCATGAGAGAGAGAGAGAGACAGAGAGAGAGAGAGAGAGCGATAGGTATGCCATAATGCTGTCAGTGATAGAGGGGGAAAGGGTACACCATATCATTATCAGAGAGAGAGTCGGCTTAGCTTAAACGGATTCACAAATGAAGGCGAAATAGATTGCTCTGTCATACAGAAGCCATTTCACATTGTGAGCCCCCAGTCACTTTATCTCGCTCTAATTTAATTTTCTTCAGTTCTGCTATTGAGGGAAATCGGCTGAAAAAATCTTAATTTGATTTCACTTCATGTGCATATTAGGATGGCTGAGGACTGGCTTCGTTTAATAGGTAATCTAAAGTCTCTCTCTCTCTCTCTCTCTCCTCTCTCTCCTCTCTCTCACAGAGTTGCATATACTTTTTTATCATTTTCTTGAAGTTTAATATCAATTTCATTGGTGCAATTATGATTAAATCGTAATAAAAGTAGTAATAACTTTTTGATAGCAGTCATGATTACCTTTTGATAATTTAATTATTTAAAGTTATTCGATATAAAAAAATAAAGAGAATTATCCTCCCCCGCCTCTAGAGGTTTCAGTGTGAATGGGTAGCTTGACTAGATTTACGTTGCTTACACTTAAAAATTTTAGGTTCAAAACTCCACCCGGGAATTGGCAAAGTATGCTCGTGAATTGCCATTTTCTTCCGAGTTTATATATAATATTTACATACACACACACACACACACACACACACACACACACATATATATATATATATATATATATATATATATATATATCTATATATATATATATAATGCCCATACTTTACATTTACACCATGGTCATCAGTGTGGAACACGATGATGACTAAGCCATTTATTTATTTATTTATTTATTCTGTAAATTCTAACTTGATGTTTTCTTAGCTGTGAAAGGAACTATGATTTGATCCTCTTCATAGTATCTGGTAATCCAGTTTCACTCAACTCTCTCCAGGATGACTGAAATGTTTTGCAATGCTTTCACTAATGGATTGAACAGGGGACACTTGGAGCAAAACCTTTTATTCATTTTTTATTTATCTATTATTTTTTATTTGTTTTTGTTAATTTAAGTTTAATTTTAATTTATAAAAGGAGGCAAGAAGAGGCAAGTGATAGATTGCTCGAAATATCGCATTTTGTTTAAGAGAGAGAGAGAGAGAGAGAGACAGGAACGAGTTACGAGTCCCTGAAACATCGAGGGTTGTGAATGAACTAGGGATGTTGGAGATGTTACTTGGAATGTTGGAGATGTTACTGCGCGTTCAATTTGGTTCTGTAATACTTTTGAATTTCGAAGAATTCTCTCTCTCTCTCTCTCTCTCTCTCTCTCTCTCTCTCCAAAAGGTTGTGGACCTTCTTCTTATTTCCCTGTAAAAGAAAGGTACTAATTTTTAGTACTCACAACATTAAACCATGAAATCTCGAATCCATGTTTAATGATAAATATACTGAAACAATTCCTTATCACCAGAGACATTTATAATGCTTCCAATCATATGCCTTTTTTATATCTTCCCAAGGCGCACTTATCAGAGCTTTAGGAACCTTAAACACACAAATCCATAAGGCAGACGAAAAATCTGCATAATTCCTCCTTTGAATGGTCCCTTTCAGAGGCGATTTCCGTCTTTCGTCACTTTGTTCATTCTGGTGAAGATTCCTCTGCTGTGGAGACAGGAAATCTGACAGTTCACTTATTATCCTTCTCTTTGGGTCTTCCATCAGTCGGTCTTTCTGTCTGTCTGTCTGTCTGCGTGTCAGATACTGATTAAGTCTGTCAAGGGGAAGAAATGGATAATTTCACAGTGTGTGGTCATTATCGTTTTTCACCCTCTCTCTCTCTCTCTCTCTCTCTCTCTCTCTCTCTCTCTCTCTCTCTCTCCGTTATAAAGCTCTCTTTTCTCAGAGCAACCATCTCTGAAAATAAAGAATGATTTGGGTCACAAATCGCTTTCCGTCCTTCCGGTGTTACAGATGCTAATGAAATCAACTATCAGAAGACCTTTTAAGTTTCTCGTAGTTTCCATCATTTTCACCCTCTACCTCTCTGTCACTCTTTTCTTTCTATCACTATTTTGGCTTGTAATGGGGAGAGAGAGAGATGCAAACTCACGAAAATTCACTTCCGTTGGCCGACAGGTGACATTAAGAGTTGACAGAACCCGATGGGCCGATCGGACATATGGTCGCGAAGGATCTAAAGGATGAGTAGGAAGGCATCCAGGAGACTTCCTGCAGTCACAGTTGGGAAGTCCTTCTCGTACAGTCCTGCGAAATGTGAGGAGGAAAACGGACCTTGAAAGGGAGAGAGAGAGAGAGAGTGAGTGGCCGTTCCAGTCGTCGAGACGTTATTTACAGCCAATCATTTTCCATTCGTAAAAGGTCCTCGTTTTGGCTAGCCTCTGGCATTCCCGATTCCAATTCCAGCCTCATTCTTGCAGGCTCCATAAATAAGGCGGCCAGAGTTCAGGAGAATCGTCCGAATCAGATTTCATTTTTTTCTTTTATTTATTTATTTATTTTTTTTTGTCACATTTGTTTGAAATCATGAGTAGCTTTTCCAGATAGGGCCTTCAGTGGGCCAATGACTGGAGATCTATATAAAAATTTACTGTCAGGTGCTCGTCAAGCATCTTAATCCAAGTTTTTCATCTTTGTGGGTGATCCTGGAAAAGGTGTTTCTCTCACGTATAATTAGCCTCCAAAAAAATAAAGTTATCCTCTTTTATGTTATCGTTTTTCATAAGATACTGTTAAGCGACTTCAAAATTGGAAATCTTGGTCCTGGGCTTTAGTTTTATGGGCTAGTCTTATTACAAAGTCCACACAAATAAACGCCGTAGAGGCAGCTATAATGAGGTATTCATAAGGTTTAGAGAAAGCTATAATGGGCATTACTAT
>NC_087215.1:6539267-6544724 GCF_015104395.2 Macrobrachium nipponense | reverse complement strand
TTAGTTCCTTAATAATGTGAGGAAAACATCTGTTAGCATCCGAAAGGCTCTGGAAATCCCAACGTGAAAAGCTTTCTGAATTCTCACTGGCGGCAGCCACCCCCCCCTGAAGCAGCCACCTTATTTCCAGAAGTGACTCAATGTCACAAAAAAAAAAAAAAAAAAAAAAAAAAGGTAAGTTCTGCAGAGGGCAGCAGCCTTTTCACAGGCAGATTTGATTTCCCTCAGCCTGGGAAAAATAAGACACGAAACTCGAGGGAGATGTTTCTTTCTGTTCCTCAAAAAATAAATAAATAAATAAATAAATCTGCTGTCTTATCATTTTCTAGGTACTAAAAATTACCTTTAGGAATTGCTAAGTTGAGTGATATATATTAAAAATAAACTTTTCTGAAAAACGATGGTTTTGTTACGAAAAGAGAGAGTGATTAGTAAGTTGAAATAATAATAAAATTCGCGTTTAGTTAACAGAGAAGTTATGGAAATTACATTATGCCTTTGCAGTGCCAGTAACATGCAGAAGAATGCACAAACAACTAACGAGCGTTTATATAAATTGTGTTTATAGAAGCAGTTCACGAGCAGAATGGAATTAGTGGTTCTATGAATGGACGCTGACTAATAAAACAAAAATATGCACAATACCTGACTGTTGGTGTTTACTGTGTAAACACAAACATGGAATGTAAAACGATAAGAGGCCGGTTCCAGAATTCCTCTCTCTCTCTCTCTCTCTCTCTCTCTCTCTCTCTCTCTCTCTCTCTCTCTCTCACCCGGTCTATTCAGAGTCTTTGTTTATTCTTTGTTGAAAACAGTCCTCGACGCACATGTTGGAAAATTGGGCAAAGTTACCATTTAAAAAAAAAAAGTCACGTGACTTGATTTCAAAACAAAACTCCTGCAGTTTCATGGATCTGATGTAACTTAAAAACGCGGATTATCCCAAAAAACAACATCCTTTCAAAGAATCGCCACGGCAAATCTCTAATGAACTGATATGCGAAAGGAGGAACTACGAGAGAGAGAGAGAGAGAGAGAGAGAGAGAGAGAGAGTTAAGTTATAAAGCGCAATAGATTGGTAAATTTGAGGAGCAATGTGATTCTGGTGAGATAGCAGGAAATATGGGCAGACCGACAGGGGCCCAAAAGAGACCCATTTTTGAAGAATGAAGCAGTGAAATGATTGTCTGAATAGCCTACCGGTGAAAGGAAGGCAGATGCTTCGTTTTACGACAAGAAGCCAATGAAGTTTAAAAATGAGGTAAAGAAAAAAATAAATAAATAAATAAAACACATGATTAGGCAAAGTTGTTTGTCTTAAGGCCGAACAGAGCAAAGTGGAATGAGAGGTAAAGAAAGTAATAATAACTACAGCACATTAGCATCAACCACGTCTTGATTTAAGGGGAAAAATGTTGGGTCAGCCTGACTGTATATATACATACATACATACATACATACATACACACACACACACACACACACACATATATATATATATATATATATATATATATATATATATATAATATAGCATACGTATGTATCGTTTGTGTGTGTGTGTGTGTGTGTGTATGATATGCTTGATGATTTAAATGTAATAAAAACATGCTTAAAACATCTAGTGAGATCTGGAATATTTGTGACGTGTTATATTTAAGACCAAATTATTTAACCGAGATAACGGAAAGAGGAGAGAGGGCAAGAGAAAGGGAGAAAGGGTAGAATAAAGATAATGATTAACACAGATAAAAATGGAAATGGAAATGAAGGGAGGAAGGAAGAGCTTTAACATGAAAGAAGAGTAAAAGGAGAGAAAGGTGTTAGAACAAAGAAGGAAAATTAATTCTGCTGAATGCAAATTTCTGCTTTTCCCTGCTATTCGCTTTGCATTCCATGCGCTGGAAACAATAGATTCTTTTCTCTCTCTCTCTCTCTCTCTCTCTCTCTCTCTCTCTCTCTCTCTCTCCTCTCTCTCATATATTTAAATGACTGATCCTGGAGTTCCCATAAACATGCATTATTTGTTCACCAGGCATGCAAATTTGCGTATATGCACATGAATAGAGAATTCGTCAACACGCATGTATAAAATATAACATCGAAGATTAAACGCAGAATTATGAATGCAGGTACATGAAAAACTAGGGTGCATTCGTCCTAATTAAAGACCACCCCATTACAAAATCTTGTGACTGGCGTCATTTCATAAACCATATTTCAAAGTTATTCAATGCTTTTTGAACTCTTGATGACAAAATTAATCGGCCTACTTATCATCCAGAGAGAAACTCTCTCTCTCTCTCTCTCTCTCTCTCTCTCTCTCTCTCTCTCTCTCTCTCTCTCTCTCTCGTATAAATATTCATGCGCATATCTACTGCATACGAATTTGCAGGTGCAAAAAATGTCAGAGAAATGCGAGAGCACACAACGCAAATTCAAACGCATCCATACACAAAAATATGGATAAATAATACAGTACAACCCCAATTTAATGTATATATGCATACATGCATACATGTAAATTTGAATTGCATAACATTCACGTCACGAAAACGCAGATGACAATACGCCCATTGCTGGAAGGTTATATCAAACAGCCGACTGACAACTAATGGTACTATTGCCGCTGATCTCGTTTAGTCAATGCTTGTGTTGTTACAATATAACCAAAACTAATGAACTGTACAAAACTTCTACCTAAGCACCAAGATTACCTACTCTACTCTTCAAAGGAAATGTAAAGTTCACCCTCATAACTTGAGTGAAAAACGACTGGTCCGCTGGTATGGTAGGTAGCGTCGTGGCATGCCACTTATATGTCACGAGTTCGCGCCTCCCCAAGGACGACGAAAAAATCACTGGCTCTGTATCATGATCAGTTTCTGCTACAGTGTTGGGTCTGTGGCGGGAGGCTTAACCAACACTAATGGGAAGCTTGAATTTCAACTCTGTGGCCCCTTTGGTGGGCCTTGTTCCATGTGAACAGGTTTCATCTACTGAAATAATAATAATTACTTATGTAATCGATTTTTTTTTTTCGACAAAGACTGTGATAGGTGATAAGACAGTGATGGTAAATTAAGTTAAACATATCTTAGTTCAACCAGACCACTGAACAGCTCTCCTAGAGCTGACACGAAGGATTAGATTTTTATTTATGTGGCTAGTAACCAATTGGTTACTTAGCGAGTGGGACCTATATTCATTTTTGAATGACTGAATAAACATTTTCGCCCGTTATAGTAAGATTTAACTCATGCCTGCAGAATCGTTAATGGAGATTATTTTTCTGTAAATTTCCTTAGAAATCTTCTGCCTGGAAAAGCAGTCGCTACTTTAACGATTGTAATATTAACCGATATAAATGCTAGATCGTCATCAAACGCACACGATTACACGAATTAATTTGCAAAACACATTTATACTATTAATTTCGTGCAACGTCGAACATTCTTCATTACAATAACAGAATCAAACACATGGGCCTTGATTGTCTGTAATCTTCCCAGCTCACCATTCACAGATCAGACCTAAATTGAAGGCAGATAAGCAGTAATGACTATTCAGTTGGACGTCGGCAGCTCCTCTCTCTCTCTCTCTCTCTCTCTCTCTCTCTCTCTCTCTCTGCATATTGAATGTGCATTTATGATTTACAACGCCGTGAATGGCAAATAGCATTTTATTTATATGTATTAAGCACCTCTCTCTCTCTCTCTCTCTCTCTCTCTCTCTCTCTCTCTCTCTCTCTCTCTCTGCATAATGAATGTGCACTTGTGATTTACAACGTCATGAATGGCAAATAGCAGTTTTCATAAACGTTTAAAGCACCACCATTGAAGCTCTCTCTCTCTCTCTCTCTCTCTCTCTCAAATAACAACGAATGAAGAAATTATCTATTTCGAGGTCGCGAAAGGTGACTTGCATTTTTTTTTTTTTCAAATAGCTGTTTAATTTAATGACGTCCCTCATAAATCTTCCTCGATGGGACGGACTAAACGTTTGATTGCAGCGCTGTCAGGTTGATGGCGACATTGCAATTTCATTGTGCATGTTTGCTTATGATGGAAAGGATTATAGCTCTTTTTTTTTTTGGGGGGGGGGCGGGGGGGGGGAGGCCACGAATAGGTTCACGGGACATCCCGTGTAGATGTGGGAAATTGCCCATTACTACTATTTTCATCATTAGCTTTGTATGGTTTTATCCTCCCTCTCTCTCTCTCTCTCTCTCTCTCTCTCTCTCTCTTTCTTTGTCCATAATATTTTAACTAAACAGTACACGAAGCGTTTGCTCTACGTTAGCTTACATCCTAGGTATCTCTTCATAAAGTCTGTTTTTTTTAATTGGTAACTGAAATTACTGGATCTCTCTCTCTCTCTCTCTCTCTCTCTCTCTCTCTCTCAAGGGCTTTATTATTTATAGATTTATTAATACGCACTTTATCTTTATTTAAATAGTTCTCGGAAAAAAACAAACTTGGTTTGTTATATTTCATCATTTATAAAAGCAAAGAGAGTTAATATTGCACTGAAGATATATATATATATATATATATATATATATATATATCGAATATATATATATATATATATACTATATATATATATATAAATATAATATATATATTATATATATATATATATATATTATATATAATATAAGGTATATATATATATATATAATGTGTATATATATATATATATATATATATATATATATATATATATATATATATATATATATACATACAACATATATGTATGAATGTATGTATGTATAACTGAATTACGAAGATATGAAACGTGATGAATGTATGAATAAAGGCAAATGCCTCAAAGGAAAAATGAAAAAAAAAGGGAGTGCTTGCTCATATATATATATATACTATATATATATATAGATAATATATATATATATATATATATATATATTATATCATATATATATTTTATATATATATATATATATATATATTTATAATTATTATAAAATCCACTAGCAAACTAATCATCCAAATGCTAAAAATAGATTACCAACTTCTCACAGTATCTTAACATCCTCGCAGACAGACTCAGCAAACGTATATTATTAGTTTATTACTCTGCAACCAGCAAAACGTATAGTATATTATTAGTCTATTACTATGCAACAGCAAAACGCATATTATTAGTTAATTACTTTAAACAGAAAAACGTATATTATTAGTTTATTACGTTCTTGAAATTTAATTAGATTTTTTCACCATAATCTTGGATTAAAAAATAAAATAAAAACATCTTTATTCAGAATTTTTATCGCATTGTTTGCAACATGAAAATAATTCTTTGGCAAGAGGACTAAAAATAAACACTTGTATTCAGATATTAAATTTTGATAGCATCATTTGCAGAACGAATATACTGCATTTTGTCAAAGTCCTGTTACTCCTGATAAAAGCCGCCACCGAATGGATTGCT
>NC_087215.1:6509267-6529267 GCF_015104395.2 Macrobrachium nipponense | reverse complement strand
GGGCTCGTCAAGGGAGAGTACAAGTAAAAACAGGAGGACGAAGCAAAAGCGAGGAGATGAGGAAAAAGGAAAAAGATAAAAAGAAAGGAAAATTGTAATGCGTCGACGGACGCAGATCGCTGTTTATTCAGCCATCTCCCGTCAGATGTCAAAAAGGGATGTTGGGTCTCGTTTGGCATTTTCGTGAGTTGAAATTCAATGAATGGCTCTCTCTCTCTCTCTCTCTCTCTCTCTCTCTCTCTCTCTCTCTCTCTCTTACACACACACACAAACGTACAATGTACATTTGTTTTTACATGTAAAAATATGCAATTAAATTATATTTGGCACACAATCTCATATTTATTCACATATATGTGAAGTTAAATCAAAACACGATGAAAAATTACGTATTATGTTATACAGTACACATGAATGTGGAATTGCCTTCCTGTTTGTTTGTAAGTTTGAAAGTAAAAGTATACAGATACAATTAATACTAACCATAATGTGTAGGTATGAATTAAAGTATACATAATACATTCGTATACATACGTCTACAGTTATATTCTATGGTATCAGACGGAAGGGGGCAGTTCCGTCCCCCATAACTTTCCGGTTTCATGAACCTCTTTCAGGGACTGAGAAACTTGCTTAGTCATTCATTCAAAGGCTTCGGGAGTTCCTCGCTGAGCAGAATTCCAATTCCATGGAGACAGGTCGCTCACAAAATACGATATGGAGGGAAAATAATGATTTGAAAAGAAATAAGATGAGCACCGGTCAAAAGAAAAAAAATTGCTGGCGGTTGTTATATAAACAGCAGCTAACTCCACTGAGGCGTGATTTTCTTTTCCCGTAGTAAGCGTTTTTGTACGTTTATATAAATACAGACGGTTGAATAGGTATGCAAAAGATCACTGGATCAACTTTACACACACACACACACACAAACATATATATATATATATATAAATATATATATATATATATATATATATATATATACATATATATATATATATAATATATATATATATTACGATATATATATATATATATATATAAGTATCCAGAGAGAGAGAGAGAGAGAGAGAGAGAGAAGAGAGAGAGAGAGAGAGAGAGAGAGAGAGGTGGGGTCAGTACACCTGCAGGCATGACTATGATGAACTCAAAACCTTCATTAATAAGAAAAAATTAAAAACTCTTTTCAATCTGCACGCACACACACCACACACCAGATACTTAAAAACATTAATGCATATCAGCTAACGGAACCCATTCTCAAAAGTGAAGCATTTCCCACGGAATATCACCCACTCGTGACTACATTCATCATCGCATTACGATTTGCCCGGATTTGCAATCTCCTCTCCCAACAATTCCGCAGCTTCAAAGCTTCAAAGCTCATCATCTGTCCTGCGATATTGCCCGCTGCTCTGGCGTCGTCTTCGCAACTGGATTTCCAAAGAGACCTTGTGCATCACACAAACCTCAGCAATGTTTTACTTCTTATCCCAGCCAATTATCACCAACTTCAGTTTTAAGCTTGGGGCAACTGTCCGACTTAATCTCTCCTGAATGAAGAACTTGGAAAGAAAGAGAGAGAGAGAGAGAGAGAGAGAGAGAATCGTGGGAACGAAAATAAAAATTAGCGAGAAAAAACAAAAGCCACATTTGTCTGATGGACATATTATCAATCCACATTGGAAAAGTAGATATGGACACAAAGGTTTAAATAATACAAAAGAGAGAGAGAGAGAGAGAGAGAGAGAGAGATTAACGACGACGATCGACTGTCTTTACAGCTGAATATCATCGCTAACACAATCGTTAACGCCTTCACTGTTACATCTATGAGAGAAATGTTACCTTTACATCTTTGATGACAAAAAAATGTAACTTGAAATGTTCACATGAACTCTATCAATTTCATCTCACTTTGGCAATGCTACAACTTTGTATGACATTTTAAGGTTTTATATATTCCTTATCTTATCGTTTGGCTACTTATAATAATAACTTATAACTTTCAATTATGCTAATACTGCATAAATCGTACAACTTCTGCCAGCACTTTTACCCGTCTAATTTGCGAATGATACTAGAGTTTATAGATAGAAACCTTTATCTAATCTACGTTATTTTCAAAACGCAACTGTGAGTCACCAACACAATCAGGTGTTACTTGTGTTTGTGAAGTACTCAGTCATGTTACATTATTTCCTGTCTTTTCTTTACATTTGCTACCTGTGTTTGTGAAGAATTCACCCACAACATAAATTAAATTCACAACATCAGCAGACAAGAAAAACAGAGATTAAAAAAAAGTAGAAAAATGAATCTCTCAGCCGCGGCCCATGAAGCTTTCAGCCACAGCCTGGTGGTGGCCTGCGTTGCAGGCACCTATGGCGGTGCCAGACGCACGAGTTATGGATAACTTTAACCTTAAATAGGATAAAAACTAATGAGGCTAGAGAGATGCAATTTGGTATGTTTGATGATTGGAGGGTGGATGATCAACATACCAATTTGCATCTCTCTAGCCTCAGTTGTTTTGAAGATCTGAGGGCGGACAGCAAAAGTGCGGACTGACAGACAAATCCATCTCAATGGTGTTCTTTTTACAGAAAACGAAAATGAACAAACCTGCGCATCCATGAAAAGCGACGGGCAATAAATCTCTCCTGCCTAAACTGCTGCCATGTGTACTCGTGTGTCAGTACGACTGGTGTGTTTGTTTGCGCTGAGTGTTTGTTTTAACGCCATGACTGATTTTGCCGCATAAAGCAGGAAAAGGCTTATGATTCTGAAATGCAATATTCAACGTGGCAATTAAATTGAGCAGATGACGTCATAATGAACTTAGATACTACACAATGGTGTTCAGTGCTGATTCGAATTTGTTTCCTCGTGTGTAATGAGTTAATGGATGGGGACTCTCTCTTCAAGGGACATCTGAATGCAGCGATAAAAGATAAATGGTTTGTTCTTAATATCATTTTGGGAAGAATATTGGTATATGGGGACTACATACATGTATATGTGTCTTTATGTATAAACATACATAAATATATATATATATATATATATATATATATATATATATATATATATATATATATATATATATATATAGAGAGAGAGAGAGAGAGAGAGAGAGAGAGAGAGAGAGAGAGAGGATTATTTCGCGTTGTTATCGTTATGCGTTTTTCATGAAGTGTCCATCCATCCATCCCATAAATCAAAACAATTATACTTATTACATATACATACACACATGCATATGATAAGAACAGTCTATGCATACAAATACATACGATTCAGAAAACGTGAATGTAGGACAGTCGTTGCTTTAACACATAAAATTGTTATTTCTCTCTCTCTCTCTCTCTCTCTCTCTCTCTCCTCTCAGTATTTTTTGTCAATATATCTAACAATAAAACCGACTGTGTCAGAGTATATAACTATACACCACCATTTATCCTTCTGTCAATGTGACCTGAGTTCACTTTTTATCATCATCGAAATCCATCTGTACCTGTAACTGAATGGAAATACTATCTATAATTCACCTGTTCCTGTCCTGCCTGCTGTCTAACCTTCTCCTTTTTCCCAGAGGGTTATATCAAGATGAATGTGAAAACGAGTCTACAACCAAGCAAAGAGGGAATATCAGAAAATTGAAATAAAAGAAGTAACAAATACGTAAGGGAAACCGTCTAATCTCATGTGCACTCACATTCAACAATATTGCTTCCCCAAAATGCTTGCATTCAATGCTTTTACTTCCCTGTTTATCTCGTTCCCTTCCACACTTTTTTTTTTTATCTGTAGTACGTCACATCTTTTGATACGTTTGTGCCAGTTTTACTTTGTTTGGAGAGAGAGAGAGAGAGAGAGAGAGAGAGAGAGAGAGAGAGAGAGAGAGAGAGAGAGAGAGAGAGATGGGAAGGTGTCCCATTTCTCTTTGAAAAATATGGACGAAAGTAAACAGGGGTCCTTTCCCGTCGATGATATCAAGAATGCGTCCTAGTTTTATTTATCTCTTTCTTGTTTTCCCTGTGATTAGAAGCCACGAGGGTGAAATTCGTATCGCTGTTGTTATCATTTGAAAGTAATTGTTTTGACTATAAAAAAATAAAAGAATGGATCCGTTTGTATCCATCTGCAACTAGGAAAATGCGATCCTTCTGATTTGGCACAGACAGACCTTTTGCGCATTGCGAGTAACGCTGTTTATGTGCAGCAGGATTATTTGTCTAGAACTTAAGGAACATTTTAAATATGCTTATAATCATTCTTTCTCCTGTGGCCTCTCAATGTAAACGGCAATCGTAAATTGCAATACAATACTAAACATTGAAATATCCGTGAATATCACAAGACATTTCTATTTACTCCCCTTCATGTAATTTGTTTATTTGTATGGTGTTTTTATGTTGCATGGACCCAGTGGTTATTCAGCAACGGACCAACGGCTTTACGTGACTTCCGAGCCTTTCGAGAGTGAACTTCTGTCACCAGAAAGACACATCTCTGACCCCTCAATGGAATGCCCAAGAATCGAACTCGCGGCCACCGAGGTGGCAGGTAAAGACCATACCAACCACGACACTGAGGCGCTTTCGTGTAATTTGGAAACCGTCCAAAATTTGTTCCCCAATAGAACAAAATTATCAGAACAATTCCTAATTCATTCAGGTGAACCAAGCATAAGCACCATTTTTAATAGGTCGGCAGAATATAAAGAACTTTGTGATATACAAAAATTATGTTCGCTATGAGACATACAAAATTACGTTGTTCGCTATGAGAGATACAAAATTACGTTATGTTGCAATCGCCAAAAACATTGCAGCAGGAACGGGAAATCTGATCAAAGCAACATGAAAGTGCCTGGGTGGGAAAAAAATACCCAAAGCTGACCAGACAGGTGACCGAAAAAAGGGTTTAAATCGAGGCAACATATTAGGGGCCAAGATTATCGTGGAATATCATGAAATTTTTTAGTTTATCCTTAATATTCATTACTATAATACCTTAATTGGTGCTTAATATACTGACCAAAAGGGTCAGAAAAACAGGTCTGGCATGACCTTTGTGCTGAACAGGAATGATTGTGAATGAACTCCTTGTGCCGAACACGAATCAGTTAAATATTCCTTAAACAAAACCAGACAGAAGAAACAAAATGCTGCATTTTAAGGAACACACAAAAGGTAACGAGAATAATAGTCGACTCTTGAATAAACATTACTTATCTTTATCCTAACAAAAGCTTTTCCCCCATCTGCTTCCAGAGGTTAGTTATTTTAGTGTGCATTCGTTATATCCAAAGCAAATAACACATGAGCAATGCGCCTTGACTAAAGCAAACTTCAGGAAATGTTTACATTCCAGTTATTCAGATATTTCTCAAATATATAAATTAATTTTCCATTTCCCTGGATCATCTGACTACGGCATAAATCGATGCTATGTTTTTATGTCATATGATAAACTCTTTCCATATATATTCTTGAACTTGAAGCAAGGAGCACGATTTATATTCGTACTACGTAGTTACTGTAATGTGAAAAAATAGGAATTCTAACTGGTCTACGTAGTTACTCTCTACAATTGCACGACATCAAATCTAAGCAGGATATTGCTATCATCTCTAATTAGTTAAATCTCAGAAATCTCAGTTATACAATTCAACAATATTCGCAGCTACAATATAAACCTGAAGTCTATTTACTTGAATTCTGAAAAGTCATTTCACCTAGCTATATGCGATAACAGATATATAATACGTAAAAAGGCATCAAGTTGTGCATTCACCAATCGCAACCGTCACACAGTTTGTAAACATTTCGTTTTGCAGAAGAGTCATTATTTCGGTAACAATAAAACTCGACAACTTTAGTACGACTTGTAATCTCTAATAACAACCGCGCGTGTTGATTTGTATATTCGCGTAGGCACGGGGAAGGGCAAACATCTCTCGCCAAGGAAAAAAATGGCAGAGCGCTTGGAAGGAAGAAAAACCAAGAAACTCTGCGGTGGTTTCTACCGTCATTTCACTTAGTTATTTATCTCTCGGTCCTCAGTCGGACCGGAATAGCCGAGCTCTTCCTACACGTTAACGTTAGTCACTGTCAGGAAACCGGGCTTTTGTTTAGTCGTTTTGGGCCAAATACGTCTGAAATGTAAGAAAGCTGTATTTCTTAAATTTTATTTTATTTTTCTGTCATTCTTTCTCTCTTTTGGGCAACAGTTTTGTGTTGGAATTTGCTTGTGCATCAGTAATCATTTACTTCTAAGGTTTGGGAACAGGCAGATCATATATTATCAAATGTTATAAAGTGTTCGTGTACAATAGGAATAAACGAGATTTGCTGGCATGGCCTACACGCGCTGGAACCCGGGGCTGCAGTCTCACCTACCCTCTTTGACCCCCTAACTACCCTGGGGCGGATAAACAGGTTTGCATGAGGAAGGTGGATGTCTTCCCTACCATCAGGAGAGGTGGAATATAGATCCTACCTTGGTGAACTTTCGAGAGAGACTTTGAGTTTCCAACCTGTGATTGGCTTATCAACAGCCAATCAGGAGCGTCGTAAGGGACTGGCCTAGACATCAAATGCACAGTTGATGTGAATGTACTATAGTTACTCCGTACTCCATTCACGACCACACATACATATCTACAATGCATGTGTATGTATGGGTAATATATATATATATATATATATATATATATATCTATATATAAAAATATATATATATATATATATATATTGTAATATCATCTTAAATTATTTCTTTGGTTTCTCTTAACGTAAGTTAATTTTTTATTTTTTTTTTTTTTTTTTGTCTTTCAAGTCTCGAGAAACTGCTTGTTGATTCTTTGCGCTCCCCTCAACGGTTTTGTTTTTGTTGTTATAGTTTTATTTATCCGCTCGTTTCCCTCTTTTCATGTTTCAACGAGTGGAGGATCGTCTTCGGTAATTGCCTCTTTCACCTGATGGTTTTGGGCGCTGTCAAACGTACTTAATGTGGGAGAGTTTTCATCATGGAAGGCTAATCGTTACGGTTCCCGAAGGGAGGTTCAGCATCACCCATTTATGCCGCACTCTTCGTCATTTTATCTGCAACATTGCCTTCTGACCCACGGACAGGACTTTGAGACGCTCGCTTTCACTTTTATAAAAACGCCAGATGCTGTTGGTGGTGAGGGTTTGTCGTGCCCTCTTGTGCGAGTTTGTCTGTGGGCTTTCATTATTTTTGCCTCCGTATGACCAAGGCCCAGACCTTGCATCGACGACGACGACGAGTGCACTGCTGTATCCTTCCGGGAATCGTCAGGAGGCCTTCTGAGGCTGGAGAAGGGTGAGCATCCCCTTCCCTTTTTACCTTATATACTTTCCCCTTTACGTGAGTGGACTCATAAATGTTTTTGAGTGTTGCTGCCAAGCATCAAGTGGAGGCCCCGCGAGAGCCTGTATACAGATTTCTTCGACTGAAGCAGTTTCAGAGAGATTTTGATATGATTTGATGAACAATTAATTACGTATCGATTGGATGAACTAAGGTGTATCCTAATTATTATTTTTTTGTTGTTGTAAATTATTAGTGTTAAGGAAAATTCAGTTATTAGTATTAAGTTTCTGCTCTCCACTATCGTGTACACGTGAGTGAGTGTTGATTTCGTTCTTCTACTGTGACATTTCTCTCTTACTCTGCGGTATAATAGTTAGGTAGGAGTTTGAGGTATGTGAGGACAATTATTGTATATGCTTGGGTGCTTATTTTTCTAGTTCCTCAAGCAGGTTTTCGAGGACATTTCTTTGAATTTTATTTGTGAATAAATAAGTGTAAAATTTAGACATTTTCTTTTTTTGTCTCCCCCTTTGAGTGTTTCGTTATCTGAAGACTTGTGTATAGTAAATCTTTGTCTGGACTGGCAATTGATTTATTGAATCGGAGACCTGTTTAAAAAAAAATAGAGTAATGACAATAATTTATTGTCTCTTAAAGAAAGTTCATAACAAATTTGGCGACCGTGACAGGATCCTCTGTTCAGCAACATAAGGCTTTGGTTACGGGACACTCGGGGAGGTGTGAAAGCCATTGAACTGATTTAGGTTGGTAGGCAGATCCCTAGTTTTGAAGTTAGTTAAAATGTATTATTTTGAGGATGAGGAAGAAACTTCGGTAGTCAGGTTTTTAGCTGATCCTAACTGGGAGAGGAACTTGTTTGAGCTTAGAAAGGATCAGTTGTACATTATATCGGAGTTCCTAAATTTAGGTTTGGCCACAGAGGTAAGAAAGGACATTTGTTATTTCAGGTGATTAGGGCTGCTAAGGAGTATAAAGAAAATGAAAGGATCATATAAAGAAAGTGAACCCGACAGCTTGGGAGCATTAAATTTAGGGGATGATATTGATGAGGTCTGTGGTGACAAGGACGGTCAATTAGAACTATTACGGGAAAAAGCTCGTATTCGTGAGTTAGACTTGAAAGCTTTACAGCTCAAGGCCGATGAACGGGATAAAGAACGTGCCCATGAAATCGAGGTGTTAAATTTACAAATAATTCTTAAACAAGGTAGAAATAATAACCAGACTAATATGTCTCGTGATGAGGGGGTAAATTCAATATGTTTACTGCTTTTGAAAACTCGGGCCTCAATTTTCGGAGGATGACGTAAATGAATTTTTCATTGCTTTTGAGCGTATAGCGAAGAAATTGGAGTGGCCACTCGTATGTGGACAACGTTGAATTCAGTGTAGGTTTGTTGGGAAGGCCCAAAGAGTTTATACAACACTTTGGATGAGACTCTGGCATCCGATTTATGATAGCTTGTTAAGTCTATCATTTGAAAGCCTATGATCTGGTGCCAGAGGCTTATCGGCAAAAATTTAGAAATTTAAAGAAAGACACGGCGGAGACATACGTCGAGTTTGCCAGAAAAAGGACCCAATTTCTGGATGATTGGCTGAAGTCAAAAGAGGTGGATGACTTTGCTAAATTGAGGGAGCTTGTTTTTGGCAGAGGAGTTTAAAAGCAAATATTTCTCGGGAGATGCGTATCCATTTGGAGAGCTGAAAAAATAGATTCGGTACAGGAGCTCGCCGTTTCTCTATGATGAGTACGCTCTCACCCATAAGGAGGAACCTTTAGGTAATAATGATAGCCAGAGGAAGTTCCTTCAACTCGGATGAAATTTGGACAGTCGTCCGGAAGGAGGGTCTATGAGGATCATAGGAATAATAGTAATGAATAACAATAAAAAAGGTAATGGTGATGGTAATAATAAAGGCAGTGTGAAATCACAAAGTTTTGTGAATAGCTACCGACCTAATAATAGTGGTAGGAACTATGAGAGACAAAATTCTCAATATAATAATATAAGTGTTATTATTGTAACAGGCCTGGGCATTCAAAGGCAAATTGTTTCTTTCGTAAGAGGCAGTTGGAAAACAATCAGAGTCTATAGGAGTAGTTACTGAGAATAACCAAAGGCAAATGGTAGTAAATGAAAAATGATAAATGACTAAAATTTCACAAATATATTTCGGACGGGATAGTATATTCTGATTGTGACAAGCGTTTCGCACGAGGTGTTAAAATTTTGAGAGATACTGGTGCCGCACAATCACTCATTTTGAAAACTGCGCTTCCAGAGAAATTTTATATTGCTAATAATGAGTTTGTTGTGCTTGGAGGTTTTCCTAACTCTGTTTCCTCTTACCCTCTAGAGGACATGTATGTTGAATGTAAATATTTTTCTGGGTTGGCTAAACTTGCGGTAGTTAGCAGTTTTAAAGCCGCAGTTCCTGGTATTCACCTTTTATTAGGAAATGATTTGGCCTCTGATAATAATAATTATTATTGCCTATTTTGACAATTGTGTCCGAAGTGGGCGTATCGGGTGAGCCTATCTCGGTCGTGACCCGTTCAAAAGTCACGAGACGTTGATCTCGAAGATGTCGATCTTGATTTAGAAGTAGTTGACAGACAGGTGACAGACTGTATGACTCGTATAGTATAGTAGTAGTAGTAGTAGCAGCGATAGTAGTTGTAGTAGCAGTAATGAAGTTAATAATTTGAGGAATATTAATTGGGACTTGTGAAAACTTTCAAAAACGAACAAGGTAAAGATTTACTGAATATAACCTTGGTATTCCCGAGAATTTGACGAAACCTGTCATCGTCAAGGAGGGTGGTTTGTGATCTACCAAGTTTTAGCAGGTCGGCGGATGCACCTGCGGAACAGGTAGAGGTCATGGAGACAGTTGTTGGTCCCTATTGAGTATCGTGATAAACTTTGTTCCTGGCGCACGAAAATAATTTATCTGGTCATTTTGGTGTAAGAAAGACTTTTCAGAAAATTAGCTGAATCTTTTATTGGCCAGGGATGCGCAAGGATGTCAAGAGTCATGTGTTATCGTGTAGAGTGTGTCAACTAGTTGGAAAACCTAATCAGAAGGTACCGAAGGCTCCTCTTAATCCCATCCCGGCAGTCGGGGAGCCATTCGGGGAAGTGATCATAGATGTAGTGGGCCCTTTGCCGCGGACGCGCGGTGGGAATGAATACAATTTTTACTATAGTAGATAGGATGTCCCCGCTTCCCTGAGGCTCTCCCGCTGAGGAGTATTCGGGACAGAGAAAGTTGTTTTTGATTGTCTGGTTGGATTTTTTACGAGGTTTGGATTTCCGAAAGTGGGTACAGAGTGACTGTGGAACAAACTTTACTAGTAAATATTTCAAAAAGCGAATGACCGAACTGAGGTGGATAAATCATATAACTTCTTCACCTTATCATCCAGAAAGCCAGGGTCAGGTGGAGAGATTTCATCAGACTCTAAAATCTGTACTAAGGAAATTCTGTTTTGAGACAGGTAATGACTGGGATAAAGAGTTGCCGTAGCACTGTTTGCTATACGGTCAATTCTAATGATCTGTTGGTTTTTTCCCTCCATTTCAATTGATATTTGGCCATTGTGTCAGGGTCCCCTGGATGTGGTAAGGGAACATTGGGAGGAGGGAGCCAGTCCTGATGTTAATGTTTTAGATTATGTCTCCACTTTACAGGAAAAGTTGCATCGAGCTCGGACTTTTGCTCAGGAACACCTGGCTGAAGCCCAAGCATCCATGAAGTATAACTATGATGTAGGTACTCGTATAAGGAGCTTTAATGTTGGTGACCAAGTGCTGGTGTTTGTTTCCTATACCTGGAAATCCTCTGAAAGCCCAATTTTCAGGTCCGTGGAAGATACTTAAGAAAATAAATGATGTAAATTATCTAATTGAAACGCCGGATAAGAGACGGAAGTCTCGTATATGTCATATAAATATGATTAAACCTTATATTAGTAGAGGTAATGATGTAATTGTTGAACCAGTGAGTGTCGTAGATGTAGAAGTAGAACCATTTTTGAGTGACAAATTGCCAGTAAGTCCGAATGGGTTGAAGAGTAACTCTGATATTTTAAATAATCTAAACATTAAATTTCCGCACCTGGGCGTTGGTAAGGGCAAAATCTTTCATGAAATTAATTATGACTACAAAGATCTTTTTTCAGGACACACCAGGTAGGACAAATATCCTACAACATGATCGATGTGTGGGAGGCTCAGCCTATTAAACAGTGCCCCTATAGGCTGAACCCCCTCAAAGAGAGATAGTCAAGGAGGAAGTAAATTATATGCTTAACCATGATCTCACCGAGCCAAGCTGTAGTCCTTGGAGTTCGCCTGTGGTATTCTTGGTTAAGAAAGAAGGCGGAGAGCACCGCCTCCTTGCTTGACTATCGAAAGGTGAACGCCGCCACTAAAACAGACTCCTTCACCCTTTGCCTCGGGTGGAAGACTGCATTGACAGAGTTGGGTCTGCCAGGTACATTAGTAAGTTCGATTTACACAAAAGGTTATTGGCAGGTAGGTCTTACACCCGAGGCTAAGAAATCTCTAGCTTTTGTTACAGGTGACGGTTTGTTTGAATGTAAAGTCATGCCGTTTGGAATGAAGAATGCAGCCGCCACATTTCAAAGGCTGATGAACTTTATAACTAGTCGTCTGGAGGGATGTGTTGTTTACATTGATGATCTAGTGGTATACAGTGATGACTGGGATACACACCTAAAACGAATTGAGGCTTTGTTTGAGGCACTGCGGAAGGCTGGACTAGTCATCAATTTAGAAAGAGCGAATTTGCTCAGGCAAAAGTTACCTATCTTGGGCATGAAATTGGTTTGGGTAAGTCGCCCCCCGGAACAAGCTAAGTCGAAGCGATTACAGTCTACCCAGTTCCTCAAAATAAGAGGGGTGTGAGACGGTTTTTAGGAATGGTAGGGTATTATCGTAAGTTTATAAAGAATTTTTCTGACCTCGCCACTCCCCTTACTGAATTATTAAAGAAAAAATGTAACATTTCTGTGGAATAGCGAGTGTCAGAGGGCATTTGAAAGTTTAAAATCTACCTTAATAACTTTCCTTTGTTACGTTCACCTGATTTTTTTCTCTCCCCCTTTTTTGTTTTTTATCCACTGATGCAAAGTGACACATGCATCCCGTCGCTTTCTTTTCAAAGAAACTACTACCTGCTGAACGCCGATACTCTACTATTGAGAAGGAAGCCTGTGTTTGGTCAGGGCCATCATTCCATTTTGATGTTTATTTGTCAGCCTCTGCTGAGCCCATTAAGGTCTATACGGATCATAATCCGTATATTTTTGAATAAATTTAAGGATAAAAATCAGCGTATTTTGCGCTGGAGTTTGCTTTTGCAGGAGTATCCATTGTCTATACAACATATAGCTGGTAATACAAATACTGTACCCGATGTCCTTTCTAGGTCATTTGATGGAGTTTAGGAACAGTGGCCATGTTTTTATTGTTTTAGGACTCCGTATATTTTGTGCAAACTAGTTAGTTCAGAGTTCGTTTAAGCATATTTAGTTAAGCTTTAATATTAGTTGTTTCCTTAACACAAATAATTTTTATTGAATGTTTTACCTTTTATGTAATTGGTTCGTTAAATTTGACTAGTTGTGAGAGGAATATTTTAATTTAATTAAAAAAAATAATGAATTATTTTTTTTCCTTTGAGGGGGGAAGCTGTAATATCATCTTAAATCAGTTCTTTGGTTTTCTCTTAAACGTAAGTTAAATTTTTTTTTTTTTTTTTGTCTTTTCAAGTCTCGAGAAACTGCTTGTTGATTCTTTGCGCTCCCCTCAACGGTTTTGTTTTTTGTTGTTATAGTTTTATTTATCCGCTCGTTTTCCCTCTTTTCATGTTCAACGAGTGGAGGATCGTCTTCGTAATTGCCTCTTTCGCCTGATGGTTTTACGCTGTCAAACGTACTTAATGTGGAGAGGTTTTCATCATGGAAGGCTAATCGTTACGGTTCCCCGAAGGGAGGTTCAGCATCACCCATTTATGCCGCACTCTTCGTCATTTTTCTGCAACATTGCCTTCTGACCACGGACAGGACTTTGAGACGCTCGCTTTCACTTTTATAAAACGCCAGCTGCTGTTGGTGGTGAGGGTTTGTCCCGTGCCCTCTTGTGCGGTTTGTCTGTGGGCTTTCATTATTTTTGCCTCCGTATGACCAAGGCCCAGACCTTGCATCGACGACGACGACGAGTGCACTGCTGTATCCTCCGGGAATCGTCAGGAGGCCTTCTGAGGCTGGAGAAGGGTGAGCATCCCCTTTTGCCCTTATATACTTTCCCCTTTTTACGTGATTGGACTCATAAATGTTTTTGAGTGTTGCTGCCAAGCATCAAGTGGAGGCCCCCGCGAGAGCCTTGTATACAGATTTCTTCGACTGAAGCAGTTTCAGAGAGATTTTGATATGATTTGATGAACAATTAATTACGTATCGATTGGATGAACTAAGGTGTATCCTAATTATTATTTTTTTGTTGTTGTAGATTATTAGTGTTAAGGAAAATTCAGTTATTAGTATTAAGTTTCTTAGCTTTTTCTCCACCATCGTGTACACGTGAGTGAGTGTTGATTTCGTTCTTCTACTGTGGCATTCTCTCTACTCTGCGGTATAATAGTTTAGGTAGGAGATTTGAGGTATGTGAGGACAATTATTGATATGCTTGGGTGCTTATTTTTCTAGTTCCTCAAGCAGGTTTTCGAGGACATTTCTTTGAATTTTATTTGTGAATAAATAAGTGTAAAATTTAGACTTTTTTTTTTTGTCTCCCCCTTTGAGTGTTTCGTTATCTGAAGACTTGTGTATAGTAAATCTTTGTCCTGGACTGGCAATTGATTTATTGACGGAGGACCTGTTTAAAAAAAAAAATAGAGTAATGACAATAATTTATTGTCTCTTAAGAAAGTTCATAACAATATATATAAGATATATATATATATAGATATATATATATAGTATATATATATATAATATATATATATATAATATATATATATATCGTTGCTTGCTGCGTCATTATTTCTCAGTTAGGACTTCAATGAAACTTTGGCGAACACTTCTCCCACTTCTTCCTTAATTCATGACAATATTTTCACGCAGATGAACATTAGTGTTTTTCCCCGCAGATGGATGGAAGTGTTTTTATGCGAGATATTTTACGAGGATGTTTTTATCCGCAGAGGTGGCGGGAGCAGGGCGCCATCTGGCCCCTCTTTATGGCTCATTATCCTTTGATGAAATATGATGCTGTGATATTTATGATGTACTCTTCGGGAACCTTCTGTTCCCGCTCTTTATTCCTCTCCCGGACTTTTATGGTCTTTGGCCTTTTGATGGCAGATACAGATGCCGTAATGGTGTCTATGAACAACATATAACGTGGGTATCACGACTACAACAAAGAGATATATTACAATAATGTCAGAAAAACTTCCTATAGCTCCGAAACGAATGGAAAATGAAAATGGTTTTTATTAGCAGTGTAATAAATAGTTTATCCATTAATTTTTCCTTTGTTTTTAGGCGAACACCGATGTTTAGAAAAAATCAAATCAGTAAAATATTCATTAACAGATACTAGTTCCGAGGCTTCTAGGAAGATCGCAGCTGTTTTCATTAAGGAACATTACTTGATATTTATAATGTACTTGTTTAAGATTTTCTCGCAAGGGTTAGTAAAACATAAATATATAGACTTCCACGTTTAGTATCATTCTTCTTTTCAGGTTTCATTGATGCAAAAGCACGGCCATGCACGCCAGACTGATTTCCATGATAATAAAGCGGTCGGAACAATTCATTCCTTGAATGTGAGCAGTGCGTCTGTGTATAAGGTGACAAATTATTACGAAGTTTATGTAACCTGTCAACTATTTCACATTACAATCAGCTGACTGATTTCACTCAAATAAGTCAACAGTTCAAGCTATGGGAAGAAAATACGAAAGCACTTTCAAAGACCCATCAATTCTAGCTTCTAGATATATTACTTCTCCTTGTATTTCTATTTCCCCATCCATCATTAATGCATTTCCAGATACTCAGTGACCTCAGGTCCAATATATATATATATTTTATATATAGTATATATATATATATATATAATATATATATATATAATATATATCATATTATACATATATATATACACATATATATATATACATCATATATATATATATACATATATATATATATATATATATATATATATATATATAGATATATATATATAAGTGGTATATATGTATTATTATAGATATATATATATATATATATATATATATATATATATATATATATATATATATATATATAGATATAAGTATAACGCGAGTAGGTTTGGGATATACATGTAAATTTCCTTGAATGTGAGCAAGTGCAGTCTGTATATGGTGAAAAATTATTAAGAAGATTATGTGACCTGTAAACTATTTCGCATTACAATCAGCTGACTGATTTCACAAATATAAGTCAACAGTTAAAGCTATGGGAAGAAAATACAAAAGCACTTTCAAATACCCATCAATTCTAGCTTCTAGATATATTACTTCTCCTTGCATTTCTATTTTCCCCATCCTATCATTAAATGCATTTCCAGATACTCAGTGACCTCATGTCAAATAAATATTTCAACTATGGTTTGGTTGACATGGTGTTTTTACGTTGCACGGAACCAGTGGTTATTCAGCAACGGCTTTCCGTGACTTCCGAACCACGTCGAAAGTAAACTTCTATCACAAGAACACTTCAATATGAAACAACTCATTTTGTACCTGCAACGTATAAGAGAACTTGGGACGATTTCATACACCTTATTGTTGCTCCGTACAATTATGTTCCAATAAATCAAAGAAGCGGTTATTACATCGTATACAAAAGTTCACTTTGCCGATTACTTTGTGTGAATGAAGCTTTCCATTACGACTCTTTGCCGTAGGGTGCTATTGTATTGCTGGGCTCCTCTGGAAACAAGGGTCGTTTTAAATTTCTGCCATACGTGTGAGACGAATAAAATGTACAGAAACTTGGTTAAATTTTTCTGCATTTTATGAAGATATTTATTAATTGTTTGACGATAGTGCCTCAGCCAGAATACTGCCATAATCGCGTTTTAACTTGTGCAGTAATAATTCTGAAAGGAGTTTAGGCCTGAAGAAACCTGTTTCCAATTTAGGTGTACGTAAAGAATGTTCAATACGGCAAGGCTTCCATTGAAGTATCTCTATAAATTCTTGAGAGAGAGAGAGAGAGAGAGAGAGAGAGAGAGAGAGAGAGAGAGAGAGATAAATCAATAAAAACATTATAGAAGTGTGAGAAAAGGAAAATGCTACGGGCTGAACTCGCACTGAAAAATGGGAGCAGATACCGACATTAATTCGAGTCAGTGGCTCAATGTATCTGCCAGAGATTTAGTGAGCAAGATGAGAATGGAGAAAGGAAGAATGATGGAGCGGGAAGTGAGAAAGCCAAGCGGAAAGAGAGAGAGAGAGAGAGAGAGAGAGAGAGAGAGAGAGAGAGAGAGAGATTAATGGTGGAGCTGATGAAAAGGTTGAAACACAATATTTGTTTACTGACAATGTAAAACTGGTTATATGGTTCCCTTAGTAATGTTACTGAGAAAGGGAAAAGTTACCAAACACTTGTATATATCTGAGGAAGGGTATTGCATTTATATGAAAATACTGGAATACTGAAAGAACGTGAACTTATTTATCTTGAAGCACTGATGAGGATATGAAATGAACTTAATAAACAATTTATTTGAATAATGATATAAAGAGAATATGGAGACTTAGTTTATGCTTTTTATCTCTGCGTTTATATG
Source organism: Macrobrachium nipponense (assembly GCF_015104395.2). Taxonomy (NCBI): domain Eukaryota; kingdom Metazoa; phylum Arthropoda; class Malacostraca; order Decapoda; family Palaemonidae; genus Macrobrachium; species Macrobrachium nipponense. The sequence goes on along the minus strand of NC_087215.1, from coordinate 6,512,015 downwards.
TACACATTATGCCTAGGTACTCGCACAAAATGGAGTAGTTAAAAGGGGAATATAAAAGATGAACGTATTATAAAGGAACGTGCACAGAAATAATTAAAATTTGAAATAAAGGACCACTGACTTAATAATAATAATAATAATAATAATAATAATAATAATAATAATAATAATAATAATAATAATAATAATAATGACTACGGAAAGAAAATATAGGAAGACTAAATAAACAACTAACAAATCATGAAAACATATAAAAGCCTCTAAAATACATTGGCTTCCTACCCAACGCCAACCCACCCTCGCGAAAATCACTCCGATTGCATCTTATGAGTAACTCCAGAAGGAAAACGACCATCAGTAGGATACCTCATGCCCTGAGAGAACACACTACCTGGAGTTAACCCCGCGTCTGGAATGAAGTGACTCGAGTAGGAAAACTTTTTTTGTGGGGTTTTAATTTGACGAAATTCGAAGTATACGTTGGTTTTGTTGACAGATATTTGGGGATTACAGAGACGCTAGTATCGTCGCCAAAATGGACATTACTGTTAGGCAATCAGCTCACCAGCTGCAGTTTTATCGCCCCCCTCCCCCCTCCCAACATATCTCTCTCTCTCTCTCTCTCTCTCTCTCTCGCTCTCTCTCTCTCAATTCGTTGTTCATGAAACGACACCAACTCTCACTCAGTCACCCATTAAAAACTTTTTTTTCTTTTTTTTATACAAAAAAACACTAATTCATCTACGATTGACTTTTTTAAAATAGACAAACATCATCTATCTCATTGGAGGATTAAAAAATAGAGAGGAGACGCCAAATCTATCAATAAATCATTTACGAAAACGAATCAGGCTTTAATTTTAAAGGGGATGGGGCGGATAAATCCCTCAGATAAAGCAAACCAAAAAAGCTGAATACTGAACGGAAGATTTAAATATGTCAGTGAAATCACTTCACTCATTTATTAGACTATGCATATTAGATTAATATCTAGTATTAAAATTCAATAACTTCATTATTTTAAAAGTTAAAGTTTACTATACTCCAATTAGGCTTAATTCCATGTAATAATACAGACGATAATGATACGTTTTAATATCATTCCTTCGCTTTCTTGTTGATTAAGTCAGGAGGTTGGATGGTGTAAGAACTGGCAGCGGGAATAAAATGTGAGACAGCCAGAGGCAGGATTTATGAGTGGCTGTGGATTTATGGAGATTTATACGAACGTGTGACTTATGGAGAGAGAGAGAGAGAGAGAGAGAGAGAGAGAGAGAGAGAGAGAGAGAGAGAGAGAGGAATAGTCCACATTATTATTGCTGACACTAGAGGCATTTGTATCCTACCACAGCAAAGCCATATTAAAACTTGACTAAAAATGGGAATATAAAGTTCGCTCATATGTTTCTAATACTCTGACTGAAGGATGTGCGCCCCCCCCCCCCCCCGCCTTCAAAATAAAAGCGCACTGAGGCATCCAGATTCAAAATAGTGCCTCTTGCCATTCTTTAGCACACGAATCACTGACTGGCAATAACTACTTGCAGATCAGTAAGTCACCGGGAAGGCGTAAAGCAGCAGAAAAAAAAAAAGATGGTTAACAGTCACTTTGAGAGAAAACTACAAATGTTATATAACAGCAAATTATTGAAGGGAGCGCCGGGAGATTGAAAGCAAGTTTACCTGCCACCCATTCAAAATGACAGAGGATGAAGTGGTTTGGGTTAAGCCACTGACATACACGCCCGAATCTTTGCTATATATTATGCAGGATTAACTGCCTGTATTCTTGCATTGTTACAGTAACTGTAACGTTAGAGGAGAGAGGAGAGAGAAGAGATGAGAGAGAGAGAGAGAGAGAGAGAGACGGGACTTACAGAGACTGAAATTTAAGGCTGATTAAAGAGGAGAGAGAGAGAGAGAGAGGAGATGAAGAGGGAGAGAGAAGAGACAGAGAGAGAGATAGAGAGAGAGAGGAGAAGCTGGATAACTTTGCATGGAAATAACTATATTAGCCTCTTACGTCATATACCTAACAAATGGTGCTGGGATATTCTTTTTTCACGACAATAATAATAATAATCAATTACTGTTATAAATCAGTTAAGCAAACCGTCATAACCAACAATGACAAATGAAAAATACATCGTAAAAAAATGTTTCTAGCAACTTTTCAATGCAAGAGGCTGCTACAAGATATATAAGAAATGTTCAATAAATTATCCCGTAGTAAAAAAAAAAAAAAAAAAAAACTAAAAAAAAAAAAAAAAAACTAAACGCATCGCAGTTATTTCTGTCCCTCAGTCGTTCATGCTCTGTTGACCTTCGATCAGCCTTCCAGAGTTTTAATGAAAGAAAAACACGGGAAAGGTTTACCTTCTCTCTTCCCAGATAGCTTCTTCTTTCCCAAGATATTTGGTTTTTCCCCCAGATATTTGGTTTTTTCATCCAGATATTTGGTTTTTTTCCCAGATATTTGATTTTTTCATCCGGATATTTGTTTTTTTCCCAGATATTTGGTTTTTCACCTAGATATTTGTTTTTTTTCCCCAGATATCTGGTTTTCCCAGATATTTCAAGTATATGTTTTTTTTTCCATATATGTGGTTTTCCTTTTTTTCCCCCAGATACTTGGTTTTTCCCAAGATATTTGATTTTTCCCCATATATTTCATCCCCCCACCCCCAGATATTTGGGTTTTCCCCAAAATATTTGTTTTTTTCCCGAAGATATTTGTTTTTCCCCTCA
>NC_087215.1:6502609-6503767 GCF_015104395.2 Macrobrachium nipponense | reverse complement strand
GCTGTGCAAACAGATTTCTGCTTTTCCCTGCGATTCGCTTTGCATTCCATGCACTGGAAATAATAGATTCTTCTCTCTCTCTCTCTCTCTCTCTCTCTCTCTCTCTCTCTCTCACACACACACACACACACACACATTATTTAAATGACTGTTCCTAGAGTTCCAATAAATATGCATTATTTCTTAACGCGTCATGCAAATTTGCATACATGCACATGAATTGAGAATTCATCAACATGCATACATAAATATACATTAGGCCCTAACACTACATCGTAGATTAAATGCAGAATTATGAATGCAAGTAAATAAAATACTAGGGTGCATTCAGTCCTAATTAAAGACACCACCTTCACAAATATTATGACTGACGTCATTTCATTACCATATTTCCAAGTTATTCAATGCTTTTTGAACTCTTGACGACAAAATTAATCGGCCTACTTATCCACCAGAGAGAAACTCTCTCTCTCTCTCTCTCTCTCTCTCTCTCTCTCTCTCTCTCTCTCTCTCTCAAGGATGAGATGCCTTAGGAAATCAAAGAGTGAAACACAAACGAGGAATTTGTATATTGATATCAGCCTCATTACACAGGATCAGGAAGTAACGCAGACATACGGGAGAGAGGAGAGAGATAAGGAAAAAAGAGGAAACAGAGGAGGAGGAGGAGGAGGAGGAGGAGGAGGAGGAGGAGGAGGAGGAGGAGGAGGAGGAGACTACACGAAAGAAAGAGCGAGGAGTGAGGGCGGAAAAGGAGTGCGTCGATGAATACGGATTTCAGCCTTTGTTTATTGAGCTCGTCTCCGTTCAAAGGGATATTGGGACTAGTTTTGCATTCCATGCGTTAAAAGCCTAGTGTAGATCTCTCTCTCTCTCTCTCTCTCTCTCTCTCTCTCTCTCTCTCTCTCTCTCTCTCTCTCTCGTATAAATATTCAAGCGCATATCTACTGCATACGAATTTGCAGGTGACAAAAACGTCAGAGAAATGCGAGAGCACACCACGCAAATTCAAACGCTTCCATACACAAAAATGTGGATAAATAATACAGTACAACCCCAATTCAATTCAATGTATAAACATACATGCATACATGTAAATTTGAATTGCATAACATTCACGTCACGAAAACGCAGATGACAATACGCCCATTGCTGGAA
>NC_087215.1:6470109-6495109 GCF_015104395.2 Macrobrachium nipponense | reverse complement strand
GTTATTTTAAATTATATAAAGAATGGAATTCCTTCTACATATGTCTCACTATGGTAATGTACTGTTAATATGATAATGATGGAGTGATTTGTATTCTCTCTCTCTCTCTCTCTCTCTCTCTCTCTCTCTCCACTAATGCTAATAAGAAAATACTTTATACTAATGACTGACTAAACAAGGCTCAGATCAGATATATTTTCTTGTTGTTAATGGCAGCATCTACAGTCGGCGGACCGTCAGCACACATACTCTTCAGATTGACGATCTAGCGACCGAAAAACATTATTGTTTGTGCTAATAGGGGTCATAACTGTAACGTTAATAATGACAGCAGGTGTAATGATGTTTGTTTGTATGGTGTTTTTTTACGTTGCATGGAACCAGTGTATTCAGCAACGGGACCAACGGCTTTACGTGACTTCCGAAACCAGGTCGAGAGAATGAACTTCTATCACCAGAAATACACATCTCACTCCTCCTCAATGGAATGGTCGAGAATCGAACTCGCGACCCACCGAGGTGGGACGCCAACACCATACCAACCACGCCACTGAGGCTCTCGAACCACGTCAAGAGTGAACTTCTATCACCAGAAATACACATCTCTGACGCCTCAGTGGAAGGCTCGAGAATCGAACTCGTGGCATCCGAGGTGGCAGGCCAAGACCAAGCCAACCACGCCACTGAGGCACTAGGTGTAATGATGGCTATAACATTTAATTCCGAGGAAAGAGCAACAAAGACTTTCCGTTTTTCTTCTCCTATGAGCAAGTTTCTTTCTGCATCAGCCGATGTTGACTGAGACATAAAATCGGGCAGATATGGAAATAGACAGATAGATAGTTAGAAGTCCTAACAAGTGACCGTAAGACCTCAAAAACATAAAATAAATAATTAAATAGATAAAAAAAAATAGATGTAAAAAATCAAAGAAACGGCCAGTGAAATATGACAATCGATATTCAGACAAGAAAGAAATGAACAAAAGAAAGGCGAAATAACCTCACAAAAAAAAAAAAAATCATAAGAATTAAAAATCTTCCAAAAAAAGAATTCAGGTGGTCCACTACATCCAACCACTGCAGCTTTAACGAGATAGTGGACGTCGGCTGACCTGGAAGCTCCAATCGAATTAAGGACGAGTCCTTTTTTTTTTTTTGTTTTTTTTTTTTTTTTTTTTTTGTGGCGTACAAGTCGACGATGACATTTTTTGCAAGTCTCTCAGCAAGAGAATGAAGTTTCACTTTCATCCAATGCATATATATATATATATATATATATATATATATATATATATATATATATTACTGATATATAATAATCTAAAAATAATACACCATCATAACACTTAGGCGGGTCTTGGAGTAACACGTTGACCCACGAGAAACGCACTGGTAGAAAATGCATATACCTATATAAGAAAACATTTCTCACAACAATCTTGAATCGAAAAAAAAGACAATTCACCAATTCTGCTGCAATAACTTTTTGTGAATAAAAAATTGAAAGACTTTTCAAGAAGTACCGTGATTCGAAAAATTCCTAGAAGAAGAAGAAGAAGAAGAAGAAGAAGAGAAGAAGAAGAAGAATGACGTGTTACGGCAGTGCTGATGACTTTTTGGACATTTTGTGAGGTCGTGAAGATTTGAGAAAATGCAATGAAGAGGGATTGTTTGTTTGTTTGTTTGCACGGGATTTTTACGTTGCGTGGAACCAGTGGCTATTCAGCAACGGGAACAACGGCTTTACGTAACTTCATAACCACGTCGAGAATGAACTTCTATCACCAGAAATACACATCTCTTACACCTCAGTGGAATGAAGAGGGAACACCAAAAATTATTACTCTTCTCATTTTTTGCATGGGGGCACCTGAGAGGAATTTCGTAAGCAGATTCAATACATTTTATTTTTAAAAGAGATAAAAATCAACTTTCAAAGAATTCACTAAATATTTCATAAACTTCATGAAAATTTCAAAATGTATCGAAATCAATAATCAATTTTGCTTAGAGAAGTAAACATATCTCATTACGCTTAATATCATGTAACAGTCACCATTATTTTCCGGCTCCACTCTTGACTTTGTATTATTCATTCACGACAGTCATAAAGAAAGCTCTTTTCACTTAACGGCAGTTTCGATGAACTGACAGAAGACTTGACAGGTAAACTTGATCGTGAATACACAGCCTTGGGTTGATGAAATCTATAGTAGAGATTGGGTGTGTTGGGAGAGAGTGAGAGGAGAAGAAGAAAGAGAAGAGGCAGTGTTAGGGAGAGAGAGAGAGAGAGAGAGAGAGAGAGAGAGAGAGAGAGAGAGAGAGAGGAATTTTGACATTAGTTTATCGAATGTCATTCCGAGTATTTCCGAGCAGCACCGGGTAGGTCAGTTAGTGTACATACAAACACACATATGTATACATAAATACATACAGGGTATATAGATATACATGTATATATGATATATATATAGTATATAGAGACACACACTACACACACACACACATAGATAGATAGATAGATAGATATATCTAGAGAGCATAAGAGATACTATAGATAGATATATAGATGTATATTACCACACACACACACATAGTATAGATATATATAGAGAGATATAGATATAGATGATATATATAGATATACATATAGAGATATATACATATGATATATATGACATACAGAGATATATTATATATACATACAATATATATAGTACATACATATATAGAGATATATAGAGTTTTTTATAGGAGATATATATATATATATATATATATATACATACATATATATATATATATATATATATTATATATATATATATAATATATATATATATATATATATATATATATAAATATATATAGATATATAATATATATATATATATATATATATAGAGAAGAGGTACTCCAAGGTGATATTAATATGTTTACATACATAAATATTTAAATACATACACAAACACAAACACACACACACACACACATATATATATATATGTAAGTGTTTACATAATAAAAATATGGAATGTTAGTCCATATATATAAAAGATTGCTTGCAGGAATGTGATCAGACTAGAGACGCTAAAGATGACGTATACAATAAGTATGTAGGCTAAGATAACATGCCGTCACCTGTAGTCATTCAATTGTTTATAAACATTAGTCCAAGCTCCCTGCTTGAGACAACTACGGCCTACGTGATCTGTAGCGTGTCTATTTGATTGTGTGTTCGTATGAAACTAGTCATTTGTATGTATGTTCATATGTTCGAACTACTGTCTGTTCCTTCATAACTTGTAACAGAGATAGGTAGACAAGCAGAACAGAGTTAGCTATCGACATTAGAAGACCTGTACCTCTTTACCTAAGCTTTATCATGTAGAGGAATAGGATTAGCCATCATCATTGGCAGAAGCGATCAAGCTATCGTCATAGAAGACTTGTACATCCTAATCTGATCTTCAGCATGTAAAACTTCAGAATACATATATTTTTATACTTCGTGTTTTCTACAAGAACCTCCTCACCGAACCATGAGTTTAACACATCGTCGTAATAACCAACAAGATAGTACCGACTTCGTAAGTGATCTACAAACCCCAAGACACTCCATTGAAGATGGAAGTGCAATACCAACCGACTTAGGTATAGATTATCGCAAGTCTAACATTACCTCATAGGGCGCCTTATCATACAAGGCACAAGCCCTAATATATATATATATATAATATAATATATATATATATATATAATATATATATATTATATATATATATATATATATATACTTTTATATAAGGTATAAAACGGCTTTTAAAATAAATAATGTTCGGTGGTTGTTAAATGAAATACTTCTGAATAGTAAAATAAAAGAAAAGATGGATGGTTCAACATTACATATCTCTAGTGCATTTCCTATTTTCCACAAACCCAACTTGTCACTTCACATGCGTAGTTTAATAGTGATGCAAGTTATACCCAACCATTTCAGAAGCACATTTGTGATTATGTGTAGTAATGCAGTCTTCACTGCAAAGCTCTCTCTCTCTCTCTCTCTCTATGACTGAAAGAGAAGTAACTTGGCAGAAGCAAATTTGCATCTGATGTCAAAGCTTCATTCCGTTTGCCAGTGTTGCCCACAGGAGTGTCGTCATATCCGCGACTTGGGTCTAAAGAGAGACTATTGCATTATGGAATCATAAATCCTTGTTTGCACGCAATCAATCAAGGCACGGAAGCAAACAGGCACTGCAAACAGCCCCATCACGCAAGCACAAACACGCGTCACATTCGCTCCAGTAAACGGAGATTTATTGGGCGTCACATTTTCTTTTCTCTTTTTTTTTCTTTCTTTCTGTTACATTTTATGCAATGTACAGTTACCGGTCTATTCCTTCTGCTGTGATGTTTTGGGATTTTCTACCTTCTTCCCTTTTCCTGATTCTCGATACCTTCCTTGCATTTCATATGCAACAATTTCTAAGCCTTCCTGCTTTCCATTTTAGTTTTCTGTAAAAGAAAGCTATTGAGTTGGCTATTTGTCTGTCCGTCGATAATCTTAATCTTACTATGAGGCTAGAGGGCTGCAAATCGGTATGCTGATCACCCACCCTCCTGTCATCAAACATACCAAATTGCAGCCCACTACTCTCTGCAGTTTTGATTGTATTTAGTGTTGAAGTTAGCCATGATCGTGCGTCTGGCACCGCTATGGGTGCCAACAATACAGGCCACTATAGGGCCGTGGCTGAAAGTTTCATGGACCGCGGCTGAGAGTTTCATACAGCATTATACGCTGTAGAGAAAACTCTATTGCACCGAAGGAACTTCGGCGCATATTTTCCTTGTTTCTTGTCATTGACCATGGGCTACAAAAGGGCCAGACTTCTGCACTACAGCCAGTTAACATACTGAAATCTCTCTCTCTCTCTCTCTCTCTCTCTCTCTCCTTGCAAGGAGGACAGAACTTAGGGACAGAAGGTAAGTTGCAACAAGGGAATCCTCTAGATATTTGGGAATCTGGTCATAAAACAAGACATTTCCACAAGCATGTGTACTGTATAACATAATACGTAAATTTTCATCGTGCTTTGAGTGACCTTTACATATGTGTGCATAAATATGAGATTTGTGCCAAATATATTTTGAATTGCACATTTTTTACGTGTAAAAACGAACGTACATTGTACGTTTGTGTGTGTGGAGAGAGAGAGAGAGAGAGAGAGAGAGAGAGAGAGAGAGAGAGAGAGAAAGAGTAGTAAAGGAAACGGCTCGTCGAAGGAGAGTACAAGTAAAAACAGGAGGACGAAGTAAAAGCGAGGAGAACCTGAAAAAGGAAAAAGATAAAAAAAAAAAAGGAACATTGTAATGCGTCGATGGACGCAGATCGCTGTTTATTCAGCCATCCCCCGTCAGATGTCAAAAAGGGATGTTGGGTCTCGTTTGGCATTTTCGTGAGTTGAAATTCAATGAATGGCTCTCTCCTACCTCTCCTGCTCTCTTCTCTTCTCTCTCCATCTTCATCCTTCTCTCTCTCTCTCTCTCTCTCTCTCTCCCACAAACGTCCAATGTACCTTCGTTTTTACATGTAAATATATGCAATTAAATTATATTTGGCACACAATCTCATATTTATTCACACATATGTAAAGGTCAATCAAAGCACAATGATAAATCACGTATTATGTTATACAGTACACATGAATGTGGAATTGCCTTCCTGTTTGTTTGTAAGTTTGAAAGTAAAAGTATACAGATACAATTAATACTAACCATAATGTGTAGGTATGAATTAAAGAATATATAATGCATTCGTATACATACGTCTACAGTTATGTTCTATGGTATCAGACGACAGGGGGCAGTTCCGTCCCCCATAACTTTCCGGTTTCATGAACCTCTTTCAGGGACTGAGAAACTTGCTTAGTCATTCATTCAAAGGCTTCGGGAGTTCCTCGCTGAGCGGAATTCCAATTCCTTGGAGACAGGTCGCTCACAAAATACGATATGGAGGGAAAATAATGATTTGAAAAGAAATAAGATGAGCACCGGACAAAAAAAAAAAAAAAAAAAAAAAATTGCTGGCGGTTGTTATGTAAACAGCAGCTAACTCCACTGAGGCGTGATTTTCTTTTCCCGTAGTAAGCGTTTTTGTACGTTTATATAAATACAGAAGGTTGAATAGGTATGCAAAAGATCACTGGATCAACTTTACACACACACACACACACACACACACACACACACACACACACACATATATATATATATATATATAATATATATATATATATATATATATATATATATATATCCAGAGAGAGAGAGAGAGAGAGAGCGAGAGAGAGAGAGAGAGAGAGAGAGAGTTAGTGGGTCAGTACAACTGCAGGCATGACTATGATGAACTCAAAACCTTCATTAATAAAAAAAAATTAAAAACCCTTTTCAATCTGCACGCACACACACACCAGATACTTGAAAACATTAATACATATCAGCTAATGGAACCCATTTCTCAGAAGTGAAGCATTTCCCACGGAATATCACCCACTCGTTACTACATTCAACATCGCATTACGATTTGCCCGGATTAGCAATCTCCTCTCCCAACAATTCCGCAGATTCAAAGCTTCAAAGTTCATCATCTGTCCTGCGATATTCCCGCTGCTCTGGCGTCGTCTTCGCAACTGGATTTCCAAAGAGACTTTGTGCATCACACAAACCTCCGCAATATTTTACTTCTTATCCCGGCCAATCATCACCAACTTCAGTTTTAAGCCTGGGGCAACTATCCGACTTAATCTCTCCTGGAATGAAAGAACTTGAAGAGAGAGAGAGAGAGAGAGAGAGAGAGAGAGAGAGAGAGAGAGAGGATTACAATACTGTCAGCTGTTCACCCATCAAACTCCTTGTAAAATTTGACACCAGATATTAATATAAGTAGCAATACGAAAATATGTAGTTGTTGACCATAAGTTCACTGTCTTGTCCTTTCTTTCCTATACACTTTATTCACCCCATTACAGTTTCTCTACTATTCCCTTTCTCCTCCTTTATCCCTCACCCATGCATCTCCCAATCCCTATTTTCCCTTCCCCTTCGTTCACCTGTTACTTATCTCTCTGTTACTTCTCTCTTCAGTGTCTGTATTCCTTTCTGATGGGCTAAACATGATCATCCTTGCAAAATACGATGAGTCCCCACAGAGAGAGAGAGAGAGAGAGAGAGAGAGAGAGAGAGAGAGAGAGGTATCAGTTACAAGACTAACGGACGAAAATCTGAAGAGAATAATTTTTCTCTACAGGAGGGGAGAACTGTCGGGAATAGATCAAGCCACGAGAGGTGGAAATGGAAACAGTAAAACGAAAGGAGGAGGAGGAGGAGGAGAAAGAGCTCTCTTAACAGCTGATTATCATCACTAACATAATCGTCAACGCCTTCACTGTTACATCATGAGAGAAATGTTACCTTCACATCTTTAATGAAAAAAAGATGTAACTTAAAATGTTCATATAAACTCTACCAATTTCATCTCACAGTGGCAATGCTAAAATTTTGTCCCGACATTTTAGATTTCTATGATATATTCCTAATTTTATCGTTTGGCTACTTATAATAACTTATAATTTTCAATTGTGCTAATACTGAATAAAGCGTAAAACTTCTTCCAGCACTTTTACCCGTCTAATTTGCGACTGATACTAGAGTTTATAGATAGAAACCTTCATCTAATCTACGTTATTTTCAAAACGCAACTGTGAGTCACCAACACAATCAGGTGTTGCTTGTGTTTGTGAAGTACTCAGTCGTTACATTATTTCCTGTCTTTTCTTTACATTTGTTACCTGTGTTTGTGAATGATTCACCCATAACATAAATTAAATTCACATCAGCAGACAAGAAAAACAGATAAAAAAGGTAAAAAAATGCATCTCTGTAGCCTCAGTGGTTTTGAAGATCTGAGGGCGGACAGAAAAAGTGCGGACGGACAGACAAAGACATCACAATAGTTTCCTTTTTACAGAAAACTAAAATGAACAAACCTGCGCATCCATGAAATGCGACGGGCAATAAATCTCTCCTGCCTAAACTACTGCCATGTGTACTCGTGTGTCAGTACGACTGGTGTGTTTGTTTGCGCTGAGTGTTTGTTTTGCGCCATGACGGATTTTGCAGCGTAAAGCAGAAAAGGGCTTATGATTCTAAAATGCAATATTCAGTCTGGCAATTAACTGTGCAGATGACGTCATAATGAACTTTGATATTACAAAATGGTGTTCAATGTTGATTCGAATTTGTTTCCTCGTGTGTAATGAGCTGATGGACGGGACTCTCTCTTCTGGGGACATCTGAATGCAGAGATAAATGATGAATGGTTTGTTTATAATATCATTTGGATAAAAATATTAGTACATGATGACTAAATACATTTTTATAATACATATGTGTATATGTGTTTTTATGTAAAAATATATATGAATATATATTATACACGAATTCACACACACACACAAACACGTTTCATGTGCCGGAGCTTCCAATTATAAAATTTCTAAATGGTTAACTGGCCTCCTTTCCCCTTATTTAGGCACTTTTTCTCCCAGTCACATTACACATTCGGAAGATTGTCACAAATTCAGAGAAGCACATATACCACTTCACAACATAAAACTTTCAAGCCTTGACGTAGATTCCCTGTTCACAAAAGTACCAGTACAGGACGTTCTTCACTTTTTGAGGGAAAAACTATCCCCTTATTCAGATCATTTCCTATTGGCGCTAGACAAAATAATAAAGTTAGTTGAATTATGTGTATCTAATAACGTATTTTCATTCGGGAAATCATTCTATAAGCAAAAATTCGGGCGCTGTTTTAGCCAACCTGTACATGGAATACTTTGAAACTACAGTAATAAATGCAATAAAACCCAAAAACATGTTGTGGATGACATCTGTAGATTATATTCTAACATTTTGGGATAATAAATGGGACAATTTTAATGAATTCTTTTCAAAATTAAAAGCATTAGTGCCCAGCATCAAATTTAAAGTTGAATGGCAAACAGACAACAAAATCCCTTTTCTTGATGTTTTAATAATCAGAGACACGACAGAATACAAATTTACCATATACAAAAAACCAACGTTCTCACTTTCATACATTCACTACTTCAGCTATCATGACATTTCTATCAAGATAGACGTAGCCAGTAACCTATTCTTAAGAGCCTTACGAATTTGTTCTCCAGATTTCCTGGAAAAAGAATTTGAACTAATTCGTAAAAAGCTTTCGTCTTTAAGGTATCCTAACCATATAATAGAGAAAGCAATGCACAAAGCAAACGTAATTTTCTACCGAGCCCCTCAAGACAAGACCAGAGACACACCCAACAATAAAATATAAATTAAAATTCCACACCTGGACAGGATTAAGACTGTGACCCAGACCCTCGGGAAATCTAACCCTCTTACATTTACTTACCCAAATACCTAAGCCAAATCCCTGATTAACGTCCAACAAAAGACATCCCCCAAGGACACAGGCGTTTACAAAATCCCATGCCTGGACTGTGACCAATCATACATCGGATTTACAGGAAAATCACTTCCCCAGAGATTAATACATCACAAATGGTCAGTTAGGTATGGACAACAGAACTCAGCTATTTTCAACCATATAAATGAACATAACCATAGTATAAACCGGAATTTGTCACGTATAATTTATAGCAGCAACTGCTGGTACAAGAGTCAAGTGATGGAATAGGCCGTTATCAAAGAGAGGGAGGTAATGAATATCTCAAAGGGAGCATGGGACTCAGATATCGTCGACCAGGTTTTCATTCAACCGACGCTTAAGAAGATTAAAGGAAGATTATCAGTGGGAGTGACCTAAATTGGCTTACCTGTGGATGGCCCCCTTGGTATATATACCACCTTTTCTGTAACTTTTCTCATTCATCTTGAAGAGGGAGGGAGGCAAACAGTCTCTAAAATATAGTATTTCTCTCTCTGTATTTTGTGTTTTTATGGGCTCCTTTTATTATATATTTATATATATATATATATATATATATATATATATATATATATATATATATATATATACATACATATATATATATATATATATATATATATATATATATATAGAGAGAGAGAGAGAGAGAGAGAGAGAGAGAGAGAGAGAGAGAGAGAGAGAGAGAATTATTTCGCGTTGTTATCGTTATGCGTTTTTCATGAAGTGTCCACCCATCCATCCCATTAATCAAAACAATTATACTTATTACATATACATACTCACATGCATACAAATACATACGATTCAGTAAACGTGAATGTAGGGCAGTCGTTGCCTTAACACATAAAATTGTTACTTCTCTCTCTCTCTCTCTCTCTCTCTCTCTCTCTCTCTCTCTCTCTCTCTCTCTCTCTCTCTCTCTCTCTCGCAGTATTTTTGTCAATATATCTAACAATAAAACCGACTGTGTCAGAGTATATAACTATACACCAACATTTATCCTTCTGTCAATGGGACAGATGCCTGAATTCGCTTTTTATCATCATCGAAATCCATCTGTACCTGTAACTGAATGGAAATAGTATCTATAATTCACCTGTTCCTGTCCTGCCTGCTGTCTAACCTTCTCCTTTTTCCTAGAGAGGTATATCAAGATGAATGTGAAAAGAGAATCTACAACCAAGCAGAGGGAATATCAGAAAATTTAAATAAAAAAGTAACAAATACGTAAGGGAAACAGTCTAATCTCATGTGCACTCACATTCAACAATATTGCTTCCCCAAAATGCTTGCATTCAATGCTTTTACTTCCCTGTTTGTCTCGTACCCTTCCACACTTTTATTTCATCTGTAGTACGTCACATCTTTTGATTCGTTTGTGCCAGTTTTACTTGTTTGAAGAGGGAGAGAGAGAGAGAGAGAGAGAGAGAGAGAGAGAGAGAGAGAGAGAGAGAGAGAGAGAGATGGGAAGGGGTCCCATTTCTTTTTGAAAAGATATGGACGAAAGGTAAACAGGGGTACTTTCCCGTCGATGACAGGAAGAATGCGTCCTTGTTTTATTTATTTTTATTTATTTATTTTTGTTGTTTCACTTTATTTACAAGCCATGAGGATGCAATTCGTATCGCTGTTGTTATTATTTGAAAGTAATTGTTTTGACTATAAAAAAAATAAGAATGGATCCGTTTGTATCCATCTGCAACTAGGAAAATGCGATCCTTCTGATTTGGCACAGACAGACTTTTTGCGCATTGCGAGTATTATGCGCAGCAGGATTATTTGTCTAAATAATCCTGCAAATATCACAAGACATTTCTATTTACTCCATTTCATGTAATTTGTTTGTTTGTTTGTATGGTGTTTTACGTTGCATGGAACCAGTGGTTATTCAGCAACGGGACCAAAGGCTTTACGAGACTTTGGAGCCACGTTGAGAGTGAACTTCTATCACCAGAAATAAACATCTCTGACCCCTCAATGGAATGCCCGAGAATCGAACTCGCAGCCACCGAGGTGGCAGGTAAAGACCATACCAACCACGCCACTGAGGCACTTTCATGTAATTTGGAAACAGTCCCAAATTTGTTCCCCATCAGAACAAAATTATCAGAACAATCCTTAATTCATTCAGGTGAACCAAGAATAAGTGCAATTTTTAACAAGAAGGCAGAATATAAAGCACTGTGATATTCAAAATTATGTTCGCTATGTGATATACAAAATTACGTTATGTTGCAATTGCAAAAAACATTGCAACAGGAATAGGAAATCTGATCAAAGCAACATGAAAGGTGCCTGGGTAAAAAATACCCAAACCTGACCAGACAGGTGACCGAAACAGGGGTTAATCAAAGCAAAATATTATCGTGGGATATCAAGAATTTTAAAAATTTATCCGTTATATTCATTACTGTAATATCTTCGTTGGTGCTTAATAGACTGACCAAAAGGTCAGAAAACAGGTCTGGCACGACCTTTGCGCTGAACAGGAATGATTTTGAATGAACACTTTGTGCCAGCATGAATCAGTTAAATATATCTTTAAAAAAAACAAGACAGACGAAACAAAAGGCTGCATTTTAAGGAACACACAAAAGGTAATGAGAATAACAGTCGATTCTTGAATAAACATTACTTATCTTTATCCTAACAAAAGGTTTCCCCCATCTGCTTCCAGAGGTTATTTATCTTAGTGTGCATTCGTTATTTCCAAAGCAAATAACACATGAGCAATGCGCCCTGACTGAAGCAAACTTCAGGAAATGTTTACATTCCAGTTATTCAGAAATTTCTCAAGTATATATATAATTTAGTTTTCAGTTTACCTGGATCATCTGACTACGGCATAAATCGATGCTATGTTTTTATGTTATATGATAAACTCTTTCCATATATATTCTTGAACTTGAAGCAAGGAGCACGATTTATATTCGTACTACGCAGTTACTATAATGTGAAAAATATTAACTGTAACTGGTCTATGCAGTTTCTCTCTACGATTCCACGACATCAAATCTAAGCAGGATATGACTATCATCTCTAATTAGTTAAATCTCAGAAATCTCAGTTATACCATTCAACAATATTCGCAGCTATAATATAAACATGAAGTCTATTTACTTAAACTCTGAAAAGTCATTTCACCTCGCGATATGTGATAACAGATATATAATACGTAAAAAGGATCAAGTTGTGCATTCACCAATCGCAACCATCACACAGTTTGTAAACATTTCGTTTTGCAGAAGAGTCATTATTTCGGTAACAATAAAACTCGACAATTTTACTACAACTTGTAATCTCTTAATAACAACCGCGCGTGTTGATTTGTATATTCGCGTAGGCACGGGGAAGGGCAAAGATCTCTCGCCAAGGAAAAAAATGGCAGAGCGCTTGGAAGGAAGAAAAGCCAAGAAACTCTGCGGTGGTTTCTACCCTCATTTCACTAAGTCATTTATCTCTCGGTCCTCAGTCGGACCGGAATAGCCGAGCTCTTCCTAAACGTTAACGTTAGTCACTGTCAGGAAACCAGGCTTTTGTTTAGTCGTTTTGGGTCAAATACGTCTGAAATGTAAGAAAGCTGTATTTCTTAAATTTTATTTTATTCTTCTGTCATTCTTTCTCTTTTGGGCAACAGTTTTGTGTTGGAATTTGCTTGTGCATCAGTAATCATTTACTTCTAGGGTTTGGGAACAGGCAGATCATATATTATCAAATGTTATAAAGTGTTCGTGTACAATAGGAATAAACGAGATTTGCTGGCATGGCCTACACGCGCTGGAACCTGGGGCTGCAGTCTCACCTACCCTCTTTGACCCCCTAACTACCATGGGGCGGATAAACAGGTTTGCAGGAGGAAGGTGGATGTCTTCCCTACCATCAGGAGAGGTGGAATATAGATCCTACCCATGTGAACTTTCGAGAGAGACTTTGAGTTTCCAACCCTGTGATTGGCTTATCAACAGCCAATCAGGAGCGTCGTAAGGAACTGCCCTAGACATCAAATGCACGGTTGATGTGAATCTACTATAGTTACTCCGTACTCCATTCACGACCGCACATACATATCTACAATGCATGTGTATGTATGTATGTATATATATATATATATATATATATATTATATATATATATATATATATATATATATATATATATATATATATATATATATATATATATATATATGTTATATATATATTATATATCGTTGCTTGCGGCGTCATTATTTTCTCAGTTAGGACTTCAATGAAACTTTGGCGAACACTTCTCCCACTTCTTCATTAATTCATGACAATATTTTCACGCAGATGAACATTAGTGTTTTTCCCCGCAGATGGACGGAAGTAGTTTTATGCGAGGTATTTTACGAGGATGTTTTTATCCGCAGAGGTGGCGGGAGCAGGGCCCGCCATCGGCCCCCTGGCCCCCCTTTATGGCTCATTATCCACAAGTTTGGAAATGAAATATGATGCTGTGATATTTATTGAATTGTACTCCTTCGGTAACCGTTCTTTCCCGTTCTCTTTATTCCTCTCCCGGACTTTTATGGTCTTTGGCCTTTTGATGGCAGATACAGATGCCGTAATGGCGTCTATGAACAACATATAACGTGGGCATCACGACTACAACAAAGAGATATGTTACAATAATGTCAGAAAAAACTTTCTATAGCTCCTACGCGAATGTAAAATGAACATGGTTTTTATTAGCAGTGTAATAGATAGTTATCCCATTCATTTTTCCTTTGTTTTTGGGCGAAACTCCGATGTTTAGAAAATATATAATCAGTAAATATTAATTAACGGATACTAGTTCCGAGGCTTTTAGGAAGATCGCCGCTGTTTTCATTAAGAAACATTACTTGATATTATAATGTATTTGTTTCAGATTTTCTCGAAAGGGTTAGTAAAACAAAAATATATAGACTTCCATGTCTGGTACATTATTCTTTTCAGGTATCATTAAAGCAATTGCACGGCCATGCACGGCAGACTGATTTCCATGATAATATAGAGGCGGAACAATTCATTTCGCACTACTGAACCGATTGTTAAAACGAACAAGATGGCGCTTCTGGGAATATCGAATTAGAACATATATAAACCTTGGCTCCCATGACTATAATGTGTGTGTATATAATAAATATATATATATATATATATATATATTATATATATATATATATATATATTATATATATTTATACATTATATATATATATATACTATATAATATATATAGATAATTTAATAAACTATATATATATATATATAGATATATATATATATTTATATTTTTCATATATTATATACATATATATATATATATATATTATATATAATTATTATTTATATAATATATAATTTTTGTATATATATATATATCTATATATTCTAGTATAATATTATAATATATGATATATATATATATATATATATATATATATATATATATATATATTTATATATATAATAAATATTATATTTCCTATACATATATATGCATGATATATATATATAATAATATATACATTATATAATCTATATAATATTATATATAATATTATAATTTCATATATATATACGATAATATATATAATATATATATATTATATATATATATATATATATATATATGTTATATATAATTATATATATATATATATATATATATATATAGTATATATTGTTAATATATAAATATATACATATATATTATACATATATATATATATATATATATATAATAATATAATATCTATATATATATGTGTCAAAAAAAAAAAAAAGAAAAAAATATATGACTGGTTTTGATAGGGTATATATGGTTGTTTGTATATATTATATCCTAATGTTCGGGTATATATATATATATATCTATACACATATATATACACTATATATAGATATATATATATATATATATATATATATATATATATATATATATATATATATAGTATAATAGATATATATATATATATATATATATATATACATATATATACACTTATATATGTAAGTATACGCGAGTGTGTTTGGGGATATACATGTAAATTTCCTTGAATGTGGGCAAGCGCGTCTGTGTATATAGTAACAAATTATAACGAAGTTCATGTAACCTGTAAATTATTTCGCATTACAATTTGCTGCCGGATTTCACTTCTTTAAGTCAACAGTTCAAGCTATGGGTAGAAAATACGAAAGCACTTTTAAAGGTCAATCAATTCTAGATTCTAGATATATTACTTCTCCATACATTTCTATGTCCCCAACCTATAATCAAATACATTTCCAAATACTCAGTGACCTCAGGTCAAATCATTTCAACTATGTTTGTTTGTATGGTGTTTTTACGTTGCATGGAACCAGTGGTTATTCAGCAACGGGACCAACGGCTTTACGTGACTTCCGAACCACGTCGAGAGTGAACTTCCATCACCAGAACACTTTAACTATGAAACAACATATTCTGTGCCTGTAACGTATAAGAGAACTTGGGACGATTTCATACACATTGTTGCTCCGTACAATTATGTTCCAATATTAAATCAAAGAAACGGTTATTTCATCATATAAAAAAATGACTAACAAAAGCTTTGCAAGTTCAACTTTGACAGCTTACTTTGTGTGAATGAAGCTTTCCATTACGACTCTTTGCCGCAGGTGTGCTAATTGTATTGATTGGCTCCTCCGGAAACAAAGAACTTATTCAATGTCTGCCATACATGTGTGACGAATAAAATGTACAGAAACCTGGTTAAATTCTGCAGCATTTTATGAGGATATTTGATAATCGTTTGACAATAATCCCTCAGTCAGAATACTGCCACAATTGCGTTTTAACTTGAAGAAATAATTCTGAAAGGAGTTTTGGGCTGAAGAAACCTGTTTCCAATTTATGTGTACGAAAAGAATGTTCGAAACGGCAGGGTTTCCATTGAAGTATCTCTATAAATTCTTGAGAGAGAGAGAGAGAGAGAGAGAGAGAGAGAGAGAGAGAGAGAGAGAGAGAGAGAGACGCAATGGATAAATCAATAAAATCATTATAGAAGTATGAGAAAAGGAAAATGCTACGGGCTGAACTCACACTGAAAAATGGGAGCAGATACCGACATCAATTCGAGTCAGTGGCTCAATGTATCTGCCAAAGATTTAGTGAGTGAGATGAGAATGGAGAAAGGAAGAATGATGGAGCGGGAAGTGAGAAAGCCAAGCGGAGAGAGAGAGAGAGAGAGGAGAGAGAGAGAGAGAGAGTAATGGTGGAGCTGATGAAAAGGTTGAAACAATATTTGTTTACTGACAGTATAAAACTGCATATTGGCTTACCTTAGTAATGTTACTGAGAAAGGGAAAAGTTACCAAATACTTGTATATATCTGAGGGAGAGCAATGGTATTTATTTATAATGAAACACTGGAACACTGAAAGAACATCATTTATCTTGAAACACTGATGAAGATATGGAAATGAACTTGCTAAACAATTTATTTGAATAATGATATCAAGAGAACATGAAGGCTTTGTGTATGTTTATGTGCATTAGCGTGTGTATAAGTGTGTTTATGTGCATTAGCGTGTGTATCATTTTTGTTAGTGTGTTTACATGTAAACATTATGCCTAGGTACGCGCACAAAATAGAGTAGTTAAAAAGTGGAAAATAAAAAGATGAACGTATCATAAAGGAACGTGTACGGAAATAATTAAAATTTGAAATAAAAGACCACTAACTTAATAATAATAATAATAATAATAATAATAATAATAATAATAATAATAATAATAATAATAATAATAATAATGACTATGGAAGGAAAAGATAGGAAGACTAAATAAACAACAAACAATTCATAAAAACTTGTAAAAGGCCTCGAACATACATTGCGGACGCCCCCCCCCCCCCACCACCACCACCGCCCCCGCCCTCTCCGGCGAAAATCACTCAGGTTGCATCTTATGAGAAACTCCAGAAGGAAAACGACCATCAATGACTTGTGTAGGATTTTTTTTTTTTTTTTTTTTTTTTTTTTTTTGTGGGGTTTTAATTTGACGAGATTCGAAGTATACGTTGGTTTTGCTGACAGATATTTGTATTTCTATGGCATCAAAGCATTTGGGGATTACAGAGACGCTAGTATCGTCGCCAAAACTTGATATTACTGTTAGGCAACCAGCTCACCAGCTGCAGTTTATGCTCTCCCCCCCCATCCCTCTCTCTCTTTTCTCTCTCTCGCTCTCTCTCTTCCTCTCTCTTCTCTCTCTCTCTCTCTCTCTCTCTCGAATTCGTTGTTCATGAAAACGACACCAACTCACACTCATTCACCCATTAAAACTTTTTTTATATAGAAAAACATTAATTCATCTATGGTTGACTTTTTAAAATAGACAAACATCATTTATCTAATTGAAGGATTAAAAAAATACAGAGGAGACGCCAAATCTCTCAATAAATCATTTACGAAAACGAATCAGGCAGCTAACGGGGAATGGATAAATCCCTCAGATAAAGAAAACCAAAAGCTGAATACTGAACAGAAGATTTAAATCTGTCGGTGAAATCACTTCACTCATTTATTAGACCAGACAAATATGTACTATGCATATTAGATTTAAATCTAGTATTAAAATTCAATAACTGCATTATTTTAAAAGTTAAAGTTTACTATACTCCAATTAGGCTTAATTCCATGTAATAATACAGACGATAATGATACGTTTTAATATCATTCCTTCGCTTTCTTGTTGATTAAGTCAGGAGGTTGGATGGTGTAAGAACTGGCAGCGGGAATAAAATGTGAGACAGCCAGAGGCAGGATTTATGAGTGGCTGTGGATTTATGGAGATTTATACGAACGTGTGACTTATGGAGAGAGAGAGAGAGAGAGAGAGAGAGAGAGAGAGAGAGAGAGAGTGGGGGGGAGGGGGGGGAGACTTACTTTGGAAGAACAGTCAACATATAAGTATTCACATGCACGAACTCACATACATACATACCTATATGTATGTATGTATGTATGTATATACGGTCACACACATATATATGTGTGTATGTATGTACGTATGTGAATGCATGCATGTGCATACTTCTATGATGACTGTTCTTCCAAAGTGACTCTCTCTCTCTCTCTCTCTCTCTCTCTCTCTCTCTCTCTCTCTCTCTCTCTCTCTCTCTCTCGTGGTCTTCTGATTCCCTCTTTTATTTGTTTACAAATTATAATATCTATATCTATATCTATATCTATATAGATATATATATAGTATATAATATATATCATATATATATATATATATATATATATATATATATATATATATATATATATATATATATATATATATATAATATATATATATATATATATATATATATATATATATATATATATATATATATATATATATAGTATATAGTAATACATCTATTAAATTTACAAGATCTGTAAATATAAACCCATGACCTGAGGTCATGGCATTAGGAGGGTTCTACGTGACCAAAGCAGACCTAGATTACGCTATGCGCTGTCTGCAGTAGCCTGATCTAGCTCAAAGCTTTGTCAACATTTTATGTTTATGATAACTTTGCACAACAACTTCCATGGGAAGCGGTTGACCTGTTAACCTACGCCGGAAACTTGTAACTTCCGAGCCGGCGGACTACGTATGTTTTTTTATATATGAATTGCTGAGATAGCTAATGTTCCGCTATCGACGCGATGCTTTAGAATGGCAGTTCCGCGCCAACCATCAAACATATCGGTCTTCCGACCGAGCTGCATCTCCTAGTATGGAGTTACAGAATAAAGTTGTTATCTTTGTTCAACTTGCCTGTTTGAATCATCTCCTTTAGTCAAGAAAGAACCACTCTACTAAGATATCCAAGGGAGATGAGAGGAACCAAAAATACTTACGAATGACAGTCGTAAGGAGAACACAAAAAGTCTATCGCCAAGCGATAAGACTTACATATATATATATATATATATATATATATATATATAATATATATATATATATATATATATATATATATATATATATATATATATATATATATATATATATATATATATATATATATATATATATATCTTACAAGTGTGTGATGTGTTAGTGAATTACATATCGTGTCTTGCTTGGAGACAGAGTGAGCTGTAGAGGCAGCCTTCTTGAATGAAGGAATCTGATGCGTATGCATTTTTAATCTGGAGGCTGTCCGTACTGTTGCCAGGGGCAGTTTGGGGTGTGTTGAGTATGTACATTCGTTTGTACGGATGTCACAGGTCTAACCGACCGAGGCACTTGGGGGAGAGACACATTCCTTTTGTGATAGGAAAGAGGACGGTTGAGTAAACGCCAGGTGTCGGGAGAAAACCCCATCTCAAAGGTATGGCACATATTTTAAATGACTTAGAAACAGTTGCCTTTGAAAAGAGAGGTGTGAAATGTATCTCTTTACTTAATATTATGTTATGTATCTTTAATACAGATGGGCTCTACTCCATGATATTAGAGACGGGATTCTCTATCTTGACTAATTTAAAAATATATATATATATATAACCATTGACATTTTGGGTCTCGGAGTGAATACTTAGCCAGGAGAGTGGAATAATAACAAAATAGTTTTCGTTGTGGGCAGACTTGGATTTTATCACTATGACTTATTAATCAATTTACTCTATTTTATATTCATCTGCTTTGGGTAATAAATAGTTTATTTTGTATTTATGTGAGCTTAATAGCCTAATGAAATGTTTGTTGTCAACAGGTAAGAGTTTTGTCAAAAAGGGGGGTTAAGATATATATATATATATATATATATATATATATATATATATATAATATATATATGTGTGTGTGTGTGTGTGTGTGTGTGTGTGTGTGTGTGTGTGTGTGTGTGTGTTTAATGTAAACAAATAAAAGAGGGTATCGGAAAAAAACGAGAAAATATCACCAGCTGGAAAGACAGAAGCACCCAGATGGAACTCAGGTGGTCCAATTCATCTAAAATTCCATCCCTAACGAGAGAGACAGTTGGCCGGAAGCTCCCAACCGAATTAGGGACAGATCATCCTCTTCCTTTTTCCCTGTGGTTTGGGCGACGTCGCAGAGGAGAAAAAAAAAAAAAAAAAAAAAAAGTCGCTTAGGGAATAAATAGGCACGGAGGGTGTTAGTGTTGTCTGTTTCAATATGAGTCACTGGTTATACTAAATCCCATTTAAGCTCATGAGAGAGAGAGAGAGAGAGAGAGAGAGAATAGTCACAGGAAACACGAAAACCTTCAGACATTATTATTGCTGACACTAGAGGCATTTATATCCTTCCACAGCAAAGCCATATTAAAACTTAACTAAAAATGGGAATATAAAGTTCGCTCATATTTTTCAAATACCCTCTGGCCTGAAGGATGTGTAACCCCCCCCCCCCCCTTCGAAATAAAAACGCACTGAGGCATCCAGATTTAAAATAGAACATTTTGCCATTCTTTGATACACGTCATATCACTGACTTGTAATAAGTACTTGCAGATCAGTAAGTCACCGGGAAGGCGTAAAGCAGCAGAAAAAAAATTGTTAATAGTTACTTTGAGAGACGGCTAAAAATGTTATACATCAAAATACTGAAGGGAGAGCCGGGAGACTGAATGCAAGTTTACCTGCCACCCATTCAAAATGACAGAAGATGAAGTGGTTGGGGGTTAAGTCACGGACATACACGCCCGAATCTTTGCTCTATATTATGCAGGATTAACTGTCTGTACTCTTGCATAGTTGCAGTAACTGTAATGTTAGAGAGAGAGATGGGACTATAGGAACTGAAAATTTATGGCATGCCGAGAGAGAGAGAGAGACTTTGCATGGAAGTACCTAAATTAGCCTCTTACGTCATATACCAACAAATGATGCTGGGACGTTCTTTTTTCACGACAACAACATCAACAACAACAACAACAACAACAATAATAATAATAATTAGTGTTATAAGTACAGTGAGCATACAGTCATGAAACAGTAAACCAAAAATGACCAAATGAAAAATGCATCGTAAAAAATTTTCAAGCGACTTGACACGATATCAGAGGCTGCTACAAGATATATATATAAAAAAAACTCAATTATTCCGCAGTAAAAAAAAATAACCAATGTTTAAATGTATCGCAGTTTTAATTGTCTGTCCCTCGTCGTTCATGCTTTGTTGACCTTCGATCAACCTTCCAGAGTTCTTATGAAAGAAAAACGCGTGAAAGGTTTACCTTCTCTCTTCCAGACAGCTTTTTCTTTCCCAAGATATTTGGTCCCCCCCACCATATTTGATTTTTTCCCCGGATATTTGATTTTTTCATCCAGACATTTGGATTTTCCCCCAGATATTTGATTTTTCCCCAGATATTTGGTTTTCCCAGATATTTGGTTTTTTCCAGATATTTGATTTTCCCCCAGATATTTGGTTTTTCCTTGGATATTTGATTTTCTCAGTATTTGTTTTTTCCAGATATTTGTTTTTTCTAGATGTTTGGATTTTTCCCAGATATTTGGTTTTTCCCCAGATATTTGTTTTTCCCCAGAAAAGTTTGGTTTTTCCCCGAAGTTTGGTTTTCCCCAAGATGTTTGGTTTTCCTCCAGTATTTGTTTTTCCCCAGAAGTTTAGTTTTCCCCAAGATGTTTTTTGGTTTTTCCTCCAGATATTGGTTTTTCCCCAGAAGTTTGGTTTTCCCCAAGATGTTTGGTTTTCCTCCAGCTATTTGTTTTTTTTTTCATCAATTATTTGCTTTGTTCCCCCAGATATTTGTTTTTTCCCAGATATTTTATTTTTTCACGAAATTTGCCCCCCCCCCCCATATATTTGATTTTCCCCCCAACTATTTTTTTTTTTCCACTATTTGGTTTTTGTCCCAAATATTTCGTTTTTCCCCAGATATTTCGTGTTTTACCCCAGATATTCGTTTTCCCCCAGATATTTCGTTTTTCCCCAGATATTTCGTTTTCGTCATACATGATTTTTCCCAAATATTTGTTTTTTCCAGATATTTGGTTTTTTCCCCAGATATTTGTTTTTCCCCCAGATATTTGATTTTCCCCAGATATTTGATATTTTCCCATCAGATATTGGTATTACTGTAAGAAACAAAGACATTAACAGCCATCCTTCTGAAAAGAGCTCTATGCATAAATGAAATAAAGTAAAACTAATATCGATTTCAATGCAAAAAAGACGAGGAAGTACTACTTCGGGAAAATTAGAATATATAAGAAGTTAATGGTTGAAGTTCCCGACTCGCCTGCTTTCTTTTATTTCAAAATACTTGGTGTTATTTAAGAGGAGAACCTCACAAAGCCAGAGAGAGAGAGAGAGAGAGAGAGAGGAGAGAGAGAGAGAGAGAGAGAGAGAGAGAGGAATCTCAAAATAGTGTGAATAGGTACATACGTTTCACATGTATTCTAAAGTTATATTAAAAACATACAGTTTAGATCCCACAAAAAGCTGTAGGTCCCGTTGCTATGCAACCAATTGGCTCCTAGCCACGTCAAAAACATTCTTCGGGCCAGCCCTAGGAGACCTGTTAATCAGCTCAGTGGTCTGGTTAAACTATGATATACTTAAATTACGACAAGAAAATACAGTCCACAATTATTGTGGAAATAACAGTTTTTCGTTATTTCCTTCCAAGGCTTCACCCGAAACAATGTTGACAGTTTGGTGGCAAAAGATATAAGGTCATATATATGTATGTATATATGTATATAATATATATACATATACATATAAATAATTCTGATATATTCAGCAAATGCTGCAGGCACATGCCGAAGTACCACCTCTCGTCTCGCAGGAATTTCTGAGCACGAGAAGGTTCAGCTCCGCTAATGATATTGAAGCAGGCTCTCTAATTCAAGTGTAAATGAGATCCTCTTAACATACGGGATGTTCTGTAAGGGGTCTAAGCATCCTTTCTGCAATGCCGGATTCCATCATTGTAATAAGGAATTGCTGGATAAAGAATACTTTTATCCAAAGTATTCTGTATGGCAATTTGACTTTTTATTTAATTGGGAATTACATATTTATTCATTTATACCCCTATATTTGCTGCTAGTTTACGATTTGCGGATATTAAGACTGGCTTAACAAAATCTAGGTTATTGACGCAGAGAGAGAGAGAGAGAGAGAGAGAGAGGGGGGGGGGGGGGGGGGGGGGGGGGGGGGGGGGGGGGGGCTAACCTTCATGTCGAGATAGACTATAATCCCACCTGTTATTGAGAGAGGTAATTCAACTTAGTAGAGGCAAATGGGGGAAGTTAAGCCCCTTTGTTGCATGAAACTTCAGATCAGAAGTTTGGATAAGCCTCATGTAGCACTGAATGGACGATCCAACATTAATTATTCTGGATATAATCCGTCACAAGGACGTTCAGTGCTTATACACAGTAACAAACTCTTCAACCAAAATAATTATGGTCGATAACGTAATGAAAGACACAGCAGATAATGTTCTCGATCAAATAACAACAGAAAACAAAAGAGAGAGAGAGAGAGAGAGAGAGAGAGAGAGAGAGAGAGAGAGAGAGAGAGAGAGAGACTTCCCCCTCTTCATATTCGGAAGCAACTTCATATTGCAATTACGATATACAGATGTCTTGACATATATCTATCGATCAAACTCTTTCAAAACAATTGCAAAATATAAAACAACTAGTGAATTATGGCAGAACCCTAAGGCAATCGAGATTCAGAAAAGAAAGAAATGCATAAAAGCGGCGAAAGAACTGACGAAAAAAAGCCATCCGCTGTCGGACAATAAGAAAACAAAAAGATAAAAGCCTCCAAAAAGAATCCAGGTGGTCTCCAATACATCCAGCAGCT
Organism: Macrobrachium nipponense; assembly: GCF_015104395.2. Taxonomy (NCBI): domain Eukaryota; kingdom Metazoa; phylum Arthropoda; class Malacostraca; order Decapoda; family Palaemonidae; genus Macrobrachium; species Macrobrachium nipponense. The sequence goes on along the minus strand of NC_087215.1, from coordinate 6,470,713 downwards.
TTCCAGCTTTAACAAGGTAGTGGACGGCTGCCTGGAAGCTCTCAATCGAATTAAGGACGTTTTCTTTTTTCCGTTTTTTTTCTTTCTTCGGAATTGTCAAAGTCGACGACGATATTTCTACGTCTGCAATTCATTCAGGCAAGGATATATATATATATATATACATTATATATATATATATATATATATATATATATATATCATATATATATATATATATATATAGTATATATAGATACTTTGTCCTCTTTACTCTGATTACGGCCAAACAGAAGTGGTTAAAAGAATGCAATACATTCTACAAATAACGATATCATCATCATTATCATCATCAATATCGTCGCCATTACTATCATACTTTTTGAGTCTTTCTGAGTCACGAACAACAGAAACTAAAGCTGACAGAAGGAACCAAGAGAAAATAATAATAATAAAAAGACAAACGCATTGAGACACGAACATTGCACAATACTGCGTTGACTCACAAGAAAACGCTAGTAGAAAATACATATATACATATACATATATATTCAGAAAGTAATCCCGAATCTAAAAAGAGGCGACAATTCACCGAATTCTGCTGCAATAACTTTTTGTGAATAAA
>NC_087215.1:6460109-6465109 GCF_015104395.2 Macrobrachium nipponense | reverse complement strand
TACAGTACTTTAAAATATTAATTAAAATTTAATTGCATTTTGTCGTTAAGAGCCTTTCATTTTGTCTATTCTTAAATATTGATTATTTTGCTTAATATAACATGCGACCCTACAGACTTGTGAAACTTTGCACTGAAATGTTCGCCCACACTTGGTGTAAAGAACACCTTACAAAGCAAAGTAATACTGTGTGAAAACAACACCAACTCTCCATTTACCCAAGAATCCAGTGTTTCCAAAAACAATCGCTCTTCCAGTTTGTTAGTTTGTATATGGTGTTTTTACGCTGCATGGAACCGGTGGTTATTCAGCAACGGGACCAACGGCTTTACGTGACTTCCGAACCACGTCGAGAGTGAACTTCTATCACCAGAAATACACATATCTCACACCTATATGGAATGCTCGAGAATCGAACTCGCGGCCACCGCGGTGGCAGGACAAGGCCATACCGACCACGCCACTGAGGAGGCGCTGTTCTTCCTTCCAGTCCATTTCTGTAATGTGCTCTACTTCTTCCTCTGACTGGTGGGTTAGAACGAGCCACCAGGCCTGATGTGGACTTCTGAACCCTGCAAAAGAACAGAGTTTATTTTTGAAATGCAAAAAAAAAAAAAAAAAAAAAAAAACTAAAAGGGACAGCCATACCCATACACCATATATTATATATATATATCTATATATATATAATATATATATATATATTAATATATATATACATACATATAGGCAAATGCCACGAAAAAAGGACCGTGTGTCGAAAGGCCTATAAGCAACCACTCTGTTGTTACACTTTTTCCTTCAAGGCATTTGCCTTTATTTACACTTCACCATGATCCATATCTTCGTGATTCAGTTTTACACACACATATATATATATATATATATATATATATATATATATATATATATATATATATATATATATATATAGTGTGTGTGTGGATACGTCTGAGAGAGAGAGAGAGAGAGAGAGAGAGCTAAATCCGAACTCCAGTTTGTCAGACGAGAGATGTACAACAACATTCCCACCCCAAAGGATTGTCGATGGTTTTTACCCTGGGAAAGTTTGGAGCTGAGGAACAGTAACACGTAAGCAGGGTCGTTCTCGCTCCAGCTGGAAGGTGGAACAGATGGTAGCGACATCATTGCGGGGGAATGAATTTGTTTCCTCTACAGCAAACACGGTAGGGGAAAAGTAAGTGTTGTTGGAGCCTTCTATTCCCAGCTCTGCAACTAGGAATCAGAGGAATTTGTTTCTGGTGATGAGAAATTAAAATCTCGATATATTGTAATTCGGATCCCACAATAAGCTGTAGGTCCCGTTGTTAAGTAATTGGTCCCTAGCCACGTAAAAATATCTAATCCTTGGGGCCAGCCTTAGGAGAGCTCAGTGGTCTGGTTAAACTAAGATATGCTTATGACGGTGAGAAACCCGACATGGTACATATTACATTCGCTTTGATATTTTACTTCAAAATACAGATAAATAATCCTCTAAATGATCAAATCAATTCGTCGAATATATCGTACCTTCAAAAACAAATTCGAATGATAAAGGCGACAGTTACATTAAGTTAAAGCCCTTCCCTCACTATTAATATCAAATGCGTAAACGCAACGGGACTCGGGCCAAACCAAGTACCTCAGAACTCGGCGCTGTTAGTATGCAAATGAGGCTCTTCTGCCAGAATCTTTGCAACTGCATGGGATTCTTGTTTCCTTTTTTACGACACAACATAAGGAGGCTCGGGAAGTTCATTATTTTCACATATTTAGAGGGAACAATTCAAGTATAAACTTTCGGTAAAACAGGTTTAACTATAAGGACACGAGAACTCAATGAGGAATACGCAAAGAAATGAGAGAGAGAGAGAGAGAGAGAGAGAGAGAGAGAGAGAGAGAGAGAGAGAGAGAGAGAGAATTACTTTGGCATCTTCAGACGAAACATGCAAGTACAAATCTCAAGTTAAATAGGTAAACTATAAGAGAAAGAGAACTCTACACCATGGGCTGCAATTTGGAATGATGTTTGGAGGGTGGTTGATCAACACTTTCGTAAAAAGAAATAAAAGTTACTAATCGTTTCCCTAGCTTTTATGATTCTGTGTTAAACCCACAAATAAGATATTGAGTAGCATTATCTACTGACAAGGAGATTCAGATTCAACTCTCTCTCTCTCTCTCTCTCCTGTAGTACTGTCTTGGCCCTGTATCTAACGGGGTTGAACCTTAAAAGCTTAAATAGAAAGTACCACCCTAAATATTCCCCAAGACGTCGTTTTTCCAACTCCGAGGAAATGTTTGAGGCAGCATCACTTAAGCACACAGAGAATCCACTTGCCGTCAGTTAGACGTGAAATTACAACTCCAGAATCTAAATTTCTTAAGCAAAAGAGCTTTAAATACGAGGCGATAAAATACCTCGCCTTTTGTAGCTGCACGTTTAGCTTGAGTGGTGATTCACAGGCAGCATTGTAAGTCTGACGATCATAACTAAGCGAAAAGCGCCAGTACAGAGCGCCCTTGAAGCAGAGGACACAAGCCCCTGAGGAATGGCGTTCTTCATGCCCAGAAACATGGGCATCATGAAGGAAGAGAAACAGAAGATGGGGCGGGCAGAAATAAGGATGCCGAGATGAAATTCAAGAACCTCGCTGGGCGAGAGGACACACAGTGAGGAGATCTTAATGCACGGATAGTAGCGGTTACTGTTTGTTTGTTTGTTTGTAAGGTGTTTTTACGTCGCATGGAACCGGTGGTTATTCAGCAACGGGACCAACGGCTTTACGTGGCTTCCGAACCACGTCGAGAGTGAACTTCTATCACCAGAAATGCACATCTCTCGCTCCTCAAGTGAATGGCCGAGAATCGAACTCGCGGCCACCGAGGTGGCAGACCAACATCATACCGATCACGCCACTGAGGTGCTTAGTACTGATATTATGAGTCGAGGTTGTAAGAGTTTCTTAAGGATGAGAGCGAAGAAAGTAATGAAGAGAAGAGGACTTTGGTGGAAGTTGGGATTAAGCACAGAATTGAGGCCAAAGGCCAAGCCACCTGGGACCTATGAGGTCATTCAGCGCTGAAAGGGAAATTGACAGTAAAAAGTTGCACTTATGGATCACTTGTTAGGAGAGGGTGGGAAAGTAAGATGAAAGAGAGAATGTGAAAGGAAGTACAGTAAAAGATACGAAAGGGGTAGCAGCTCGGGGTCGAAGGCACGCTGCAAAGAACCTACAGTGCACAGCATGAGGTGCACTGACGGCGCTACCCGCCTACGGGGGAAACCTGGTAGGGATATAATGTCGATTGAGAGGCAAAGAACTCTATGGTGTGATGCAATAAAGAAGGATTTGGGGAAGAATGGTTAAGCAGAGGAGGAGGAGGATGCTTTGGAGAGGAGCAGTTAAAGAAGACGCACGAAGGCAACCGACCCCTTGCTGTAGGGATAGCAGACAGGATAAAGTAGGACTCGACGAAGCTACCTATGAGGGCCTTGTCAACACACTCCCCCCCCTCTCTCTCTCTCTCTCTCTCTGGAAAATTGTTTTAGATCTTTCAGTGCGATGAAAGAAGTGGATATCCTGATATCCTACACAGCGGGATTTTTACGAGGATATTTTAGCGGAGCGAAAGGGGATTCCTTCCTGGTATGATTTTGATGGCTGCGTCTGCCTCACTTGACGAGGCTGGAAGGAGCCGGATGTTTTTCAACCAAATATCCTTTTCCTTTTTTTCTCCTTTTATGGAGCTTTATAATGTTGCTTTAACTTCCGCTAGAAATGATACAGTTGAACTTTCTTGCCTACACTTAATTCGAATATATTTGCTCGAATGACCGTCTCATATTTTTTTAGGAGTCATGACCCTTGTTTTTTTTTATTTTGCAAAATCACGATGATGCAATCTCTTTCCTCGTCACCTAAGGCAAAAAATAATCCTCGCTGAAGTTCAGGTTAGCCTGGCAAAAGAGTCAATATTTGTTGGATAAATATTCATAAATAAAATGATTTAACAAAAACTTAAATGAAAACGTCGGAAATTGTAGGGAAATTGCCAAGAAAGGTTCCCGTCGTCTTTATTTGCAACAAACTCTCATTGATAAAACAGTGGCAAACTGGATATATCTAAACATGCGAACGAACATAAAAATTGTGATTAAAAGGACTTTAAAAATGATTTAAAAAAATAAAAAACTTACAAGGTCAACATTCAATTAACAAATGGACACTGGATATATCTAAGGACGTCAATGATTAGTCGTCCAAATGCTCATATAACTATAGTTCAAAAAAAGAAAAAAAAATCGGGTTGGACACTTCAAGTCGTCGTTGTCATTTCCAAAGCGTGATATGAATTCACACAAAATCTCAACGTCTCTGCTCAACTCCGCCAAAGCACCTATATTATACTATGTCCTTGCAAAGGGGTCGCATCGCGCAGAATGTAAATCTCGAAACCAAGCTCCTTGTGCCTACCTGCCTACCATTCTTTATTCCAAGCATCGACTCCTCCTAATATCCCCAGGAGGAAAACCTTCGCCGTTCTAACGATTCCCAATGGGAAAATCCTATTCTTGGAATCGTCTTTCACCACTGGAATTCCGAATGGAAAATCTGATTCTCTCGGTGGATTACAGATGGGAATTGTTTTCTATAAAACTAAAATCACGCAGAAGAAAAAAAACAAAAAAAAAAAAACAAAAGCGGCTACATTCACAGCGAGTACAAATTTATTATAACAGACACGCGCTCTAAATAAATTGTCTTTGTCGCGTAAACTCTGTAGAAAATAAAACATGCACTTTTGATAAATATCAACGCTGTGATACGACCTATAAACCTGGATCCATCCTCGCCCCTTCATATGAACAAATAACTTTCGTACGAGACTCATAAAGGACAAGACCTTTAAAAGACGAATATATTAGCTAGTCCAAAAAACTAGTTGATAATTTCAATCTCTCTCTCTCTCTCTCTTCCTCTCCTCGCTCTTCA
>NC_087215.1:6435936-6455936 GCF_015104395.2 Macrobrachium nipponense | reverse complement strand
AACCCAACTGTACGCGTAAAATCATCTCCCCCCGCAACTCCACCCCACCCCCTGCAAAAATAAGTAAAAACAAAGCAATATCGTTCTTCACAGGTGATGGAACGATAAATTCACAGAATTCACGATGCAACTTTTCGATACTCATCTCCTAAAAGAGAGCGCGAGATGGCGGTTCACCAAATACAGGAGGAACTGCAAATGATAACGACAGCAATATATATATATATATATATATATATATATATATATATATATATATATATATATAGTATATATATATATATATATATATATATATATATATAATAAATATAATGAAAAACAAAAATGTAACCCTTGATCTAAAAAAAAGCAGACCTCTCTAGAATAGAGAAACAGGATATACAGACACACATATCTATATATATATATATATATATATATATATATATATATATATATATATATATATATATATATATATAAAGGATTTTTTTTGCCACGAAGGAAAAAATGAAAAAGCGAGATAGCCGAGTACTTTCAGTCCTGTTCGGACCCTTTACTGAGGCAAACTGATTTTACAAAGAACAACATAGTCAAAAGAAGGCTTAATATACAAACTGACACTACCAGATTAGCCATAAGGGCGATTTTCACTCTACAGAAAGGAGGAGTCGCCAGAGGCTAGCCACACCTTGAAGGATACCCGCAGTAAAACAAGTGATTCTTCCAGAAAACAGTACATTTTGAAAAAAACACGGGAGCATATACAATTTAATATCATGAATTTTTACACAAATTTTCCCAACAAAAATTATTATTAATGAAAAGACGAAAGAAAATATAAATATATATATCGAGCAAGAGAAAGAGGGAGAGAGAATATCGAACCAGAGAGAGAGAGAGAGAGAGAGAAGAGAGAGAGAGAGAGAGAGAGAGAGAGAGAGAAATAATAACTACATACATGTGGGACTAATTTATTAGTTGTTCATTTATTTTGAGGTCCTTCATAAACATCTAACAAATATATGGGTCCAAATGGTACATTCCCAGACTAAGATTTAGGTTGTTTTTATTAGTGTTTATTTTGTATAATTGCCGATTCCAGTAAATTTCTTGAAACATAATCATTAGATCTAGCAATTACCGATGTATCACCCCAATTAATACAATGAGATTTTTCACTCAGATGGATAAACAGTGCATTTGAAGTCTGGGCTGTTCTAACTGAATACATATACTGCTTAATCCGAACACATAAATTTTTACTAGACTGACCAACTAAAACGATGGGCAAATCCTTACAAGGAATTTTGTAAATGATGTTGTTATTTGTTACGGGACTATTCCTTAATTAGCATATCTTTAATGGTATTGTTATAATAGAACACTACTTAACATTAAACGATTTAAATATTGATTTTATGGTTTCAAATCCACGAAAATAAGGTAAGCTAAGTATATTTTTAGGCATTTCTTTTTCATTAATAGCAACATTATAAAAACTTGTTGTGAGCTTTTTGATACCATAAATCAATTAAATGAGTGGGTAGCAGAGATCGTTTCCTATCTTTTTTATGTATTCTATTTCTTGGTCCAGATATTGTGGACTCGTGATAACGCAAAGCGCGTAGGAACATAGAAGAAAAATTTTAATTTTAATATTAAGTTTGGTGGCCAGAATAAAAATGTACATATGTTAAATTATTTGTGGTTTTCTATAAATACTGAAGTTGCATTGGAAAGATTCTCTATGTATTGATACATCTAGGAAAGGATGACATTGTTATTTTCAATTTCAACAGTGAATTTGTTTTATGGATGGCACTAAATTATTCAATTTAGACAGTAAATCATTTACATCGATACCACCAGGTAAGACTACTAAGATATCATCGACATATCGGTACCATTTTAAGGGGGATAAGTGGTGATATTCGGGAGGTGTTGTCTCTCAAAAAATTCCATATATAAGTTTGAAAGGAGAGGTGATAAAGGGTTACCCATGGCCATACCGAATATTTGTTGGTAATATTCTCCATTAAAAATAAATCTGCAATCACAAATACATAACTTAATTAAGGCAAATTATGTGACTAACGGACATAGGTAAATGCGATGTAGTAAACAGATATCTAGTATGGTCCCATAAACTATCAATACACTGCATATTCAATAGAATTACTCAAAAGGGGGATTTTTTTTTTAACGCGACCATTTTATCATCTTTTTTCCAGTTACAATCTGTTCGTTAATAACTCCTCCTCCTCCTCCTCCTCCTCTTCTTCTTCTTCTTCTTCTTCTTCTTCTTCTTCTTCTTGGTTCTTGGAGCTCAGGTCACTTTCATTAGAGCTTTAAAAGAAACGGCTATTAAAGTTGTTTTGACAGAAAATAATGGAAGGCTGTAGTAAAACAAACAGCAAAAGAAAAAGTGCTACAGATATAAAACCGAAGTTAACTTCGTTTAAAGTGAACGATTTTTTGCTAGTTTTATTCCAGATTAACAAATATTTTTAGCAGCTTTTCTCATTGGTCATCAGGCGGATTTTTCAAGAGTTAAAAAACCTTGAGGAATTAATGACCCACACATACAGTAATAGCTATCAGATTCCCATAACATTCCATGAGAAATCAAACGATCAAATGAATGCTTATATATTTTTAAAATTCCTCGTTTGAAAATCCAGTGGTCTAGTTAAACTACGATATACTTATGACGGTGAGAAAGCCGACAAACATATTACATTCGCTTTGATATTTTATTTCAAATGCTATAAATATTCCCAAAATTATGAAATCAATTCGTCGAATATATCGTATCTTCAAAAACACCTCGAATGATAAAGGCGACAGTTACATTAAGTTAAAGCCCCTTCCCTCACTATTATAACCAATGCGTAAACGCAACTGGACTCGAGCCAAAACAAGTACCTCAGAACTCGGCCACATTATTATGCAAATGAGGCTCTTCTGCCAGAATCTTTTGCAACTGCATGGGATTCTGGTTTCCTTTTACGACACAACAAAAGGAGGCTCGGGAAGTTCATTATTTTGACATATTTGAAGGAACAATTCAAGTATAAACTTTCGGTAAAACAGGTTTAAACTATAAGGACACAGAACTCAATGAGGAATACGCAAAGAAATGAGAGAGAGAGAGAGAGAGAGAGAGAGAGAGAGAGAGAGAGAGAGAGATTACTTTGGCATCTTCAGACGAAAACATGCAAGTACAAATCTCAAGTTAAATAGGTAACTATAATGGGAAAGAGAACTCTACACTGGAAACTCAGCCACGGTCCAGTGCGGCCTATGGGTTGTTCGTACCTGCTGTAGCGCTGCCAGAAGTACGATTATGGCTAAATTCCCCTTAAAGAAAAAAAAATAACTAGAGCTAGAAGGGCTGCAATTTGCAATGATGTTTGGAGGGTGGTTGATCAACACTTTCGTAAAAAGAAATAAAAGTTACTAATCGTTTCCCTAGCCTCTATGATTCTGTGTTAAACCCACAAATAATATATTGGGTGGCATTATCTACTGACAGAGAGATTCAGATTCAACTCTCTCTCTCTCTCTCTCTCTCTCTCCTTTAGTACTGTTCTGGCCCTGTATCTAACGGGTTGAACCTTAAAAGCTTAAATAGAAAGTACCTCCCTAAATATTCCCCAAGACGTCGTTTTTCCAACTCCGAGGAAATGTTGAAGGCAGCATCACTTAAGCAAACACAAAAGAACCCACTCGCCGTAATTTATACGTGAACTTACAACTCCAGAATCTAAGATTCTTCAGCAAGAAAGCTTTAAATACGAGGCGATAAAATACCTCGCCTTGTAGCTGCACGTTTTAGTTTGAGGTGATTCACAGCCACTATCATAAGTCTGACGATAATAACAGCGAAAAGCGCCAGTACAGAGCGACCTTGAAGCAGAGTACACAAGCCCCTGACGAATGGCGTTCTTCATGAAGGAAGGGAAACAGGAGATGGGGCGGGCAGAAATGAGGATGCCGAGATGAAATTCAAGGACCTCGCTGGGCGAGAGGAAAGAAAGTGAGGAGGAGATCTTAAATGTACGGATAGTAACGGTTACTGTTTGTTTGTTTGTATGGTGTTTTTACGTTGCACGGAACCAGTAGTTATTCAGCAACGGGACCAACGGCTTTAGTGACTTCCGAACCACGTCGAGAATGAAATTCTACCACCAGAAATACACATCTCTAACCCTTCAGTGGAATGGCCGAGAATCGAACTCGCGTCAACCGAGGTGGCAGGCCAACACCATACCGATCACGCCACTGAGGTGCTCAGTACTGATATTATGAGTCGAGGTTGTAAGAGTTTCTTAAGGATGAGAGAGAAGAAAGTAATGAAGATAAGAGGGCTTCGGTGGAAGTTGGGATTAAGCACAGAATTTAGGCCAAAGGCCAAGCACTGGGACCTATGAGGTCATTCAGCGCTGAAAGGGAAATTGACAGTAAAAAGTTGCACTTATGGATCACTCGTTAAGAGAGGGTGAGAAAATAAGATGAGAGAGAGAATATGAAAGGAAGTACAGTAAAAGATATGAAAGGGGTTGCAACGTGCCTTCGGGGTCGAAGGCACGCTGCAAAGAACCTTAAGTAATGCCTACAGTGCACCGCATCAGGTGCACTGACGGAGCTACCCGGCCACGGGGGAAACCTGGTAGAAGTATAATGTTGATTGAGAGGCAAAGAACTCTATGGCGTCATAAAATAAAGGAGGATTTGTGGAAGGGTTAAGCAGAGGAGGAGGAGGAGGCATTGGAAAGTAGCAGTCGAAGGCAACCGACCCTTCGCTTTAGGGATAGCAGACAGGATGAAGGAGGACACGACGAAGCTACCTATGAGGAACTTGTCAACACTCTCTCTCTCTCTCTCTTTCCGTTGGAAAATTGCTTTCCTCTTTCCAGCGCGATGAAAGAAGTGGATATCCTGATATCCTACATAGCGGTATTTTTACGAGGATATTTTAGCGGAGCAAAAGGGTGATTCTTTCCTGGTATGATTTTGATGGCTGCGTCTGCCTCTCTTGACGAGGCTGGAAGGAGCCACATGTTTTTCAACCAAATAACCTTTTCCTTTTTTCTCCTTTTATGGAGCTTTATAATGTTGCTTTAACTTCCGCTAGAAATGATACAGTTGAACTTTCTTGCCTACACTTAATTCGAATATATTTGCTCGAATGACCGTCTCATATTTTTTTAGGAGTCATGACCCTTGTTTTTTTTATTTTGCAAAATCACGATGATGCAATCTCTTTCCTCGTCACCTAAGGCAAAAAATAATCCTCGCTGGCAAAAGAGTCAATATTTGTTGGATAAATATTCATAAATAAAAGTATTTAACAAAAACTTAAATGAAAGCGTCGGAAATTGTAGGGAAATTGCCATGAAGTGTTCCCGTCGTCTTTATTTGCATTACAGAAACAAACTCTCATTGATAAAACAGTGGCAATCTGGATATATCTAAACATGCGAACGAACATAAAAATTGTGATTAAAAGGACTTTAAAAATGATTTAAAAAAATAAAAAACTTACAAGGTCAACATTCAATTAACAAATGGACACTGGATATATCTAAGGACGTCAATGATTAGTCGTCCAAATGCTCATATAACTATAGTTCAAAAAAAGAAAAAAAAAATCGGGTTGGACACTTCAAGTCGTCGTTGTCATTTTCAGAGCGTGATATGAATTCACACAAAATCTCAACGTATCTGCTCAACTCCGCCAAAGCACCTATACTATGTCCTTGCAAAGGGGTCGCATCGCGCAGAATGTAAATCTCGAAACCAAGCAGATCCCTGTGCCTACCTACCATTCTTTATTCCAAGCATCGACTCCTCCTAATATCCCCAGGAGGATAACCTTCGATTCCCAATGGGAAAATCCTATTCCTGGAATCGTCTTTCACCACTAGAATTCCGACTGGAAAATCTGATTCTCTCGGTGGATTACAGATGGTTATCGTTTTCTATAAAACTAAAAATCATGCAGAACAAAAAACAAACAAACGGGGCTACATTCACAGCGAGTACAAATTTATTATCACAGACAAGCGCTCTAAATAAATTGTCTTTGTCGCATAAACTCTATAGAAAATAAATCATGCACTTTTGATACATATCAATGCTGTGATACGACCTACTGTAAACCTTCTGGAACCATCCTCGGCCCTTCATATGAACAAATAACTTTCGGATCACCTGAAGATTAGCGACCCCTAATACCTCTCCTGAAGAAAATCGACCCCAATATTTTCCTCCTGAAGAAAATCGACCCCAATATTTTCCTCCTGAAGAAAAGCGACCCCAATATTTTCCACCTGAAGATAAACGACCCCTGCTTGTTGGTGTCTCCAATCTTCAGGTGACCCACTTTAACTCATAATATTATAGAAAAAAGGAGAAAAAATATAGATATATATTCATTAAAAACTACGTTATTAAACATTTGTTAAAAACACAAATTTAGACAAACAATCAATAGTTAACTAAAAGCGTATTGTCTTGCAATTTCATTACAAAAATAATCAAACCTACTGTAACCCCCGTGGCTAGAGCGCGCAGCGCAACATTACCTCCTGCCAGAACATACCGAGCTTGCCAAGAATCTTTAAATATGCGGATAAGGCGCTAAGCGCCGTTCCTTCACGGCCTTACTGTAACCCCTGTTAATTCCTCACCTTAAGGAAAGCGACCCCAATATTTTCCACCTGAAGAAAAGCGACCCTAGCGTGTGTTTTGGTCGCTTTTCTTCAGGTCATCCTAACTTTCATACGAGACTCATAAAGGACAAGACCTTTAAAAGATGAATATATTAGCTAGAGAGAGAGAGAGAGAGAGAGAGAGAGAGAGAGAGAGAGAGAGAGAGAGAGAGGTCTTTCTCAACCGCATTCCAGTGACATCATCAGGAGAGAGAGAGAGAGAGAGAGGTCTTTCTCAACCGCATTCCAGTGACATCACTATCGTATTCCGCAGAATATATGAATAAAAACAACCGCCAGAACCCCAGGGGCTCGTTCAAGAACGGGAAACCCATAACGTAACCGTGACAAGGAGTCTCTTATCTGCCACGAGGGAGATCTTCCCTGCGTATTCTATGGAGAAAATCAAACCTTCAGAAAAGCAACGAAAAACATAAGGAATTGTATCGCTGGATTTCGGGATAAAGCTATTGAGTTATAACACTCTTGAAGAGATGTTCTCTCTCTCTCTCTCTCTCTCTTTTTTACATTCACGTGCACTCACAAATTCTCTCCACTCCAATAGTAGCGGTGGCCCTTTAAGTTACTAGCTGGTCGACGTAATGGTTAAATATTGGTATTGTTGAGAAAAAAAACTTAAAGAGAGGTTAAAAGTCAATTGCTGGATCACACGTATTTGCATCCTGAATTTCTGAAGGAATTTCCTTAAAGAAAGTCAACTGAATTGTCCCTTATATTTATTTTCTCATAAATTTCATTAATGAAAATTATCAAAATTTGCAATAAAACAGCAAATAAAATGTTCAGTGTAACTGCAATATAAACTCAAATTTCCTTTAAAATAAAGTAATTACAAAGTAATAGGCAACATTACTTTATTTAATGTTTAATGACATTAAGGCACCTGTAGAGGAATTAAAGCTTGAGCGAACAGAGATGAGAATGCTGAGATGGATTATGGAAATATCGCTGCCGGAGAGATTGGACAATGACGAAATAAGAGGGGCAGGCAGGCTTAGTAAAGATGACAGAGGTGATAAGAGAGTCACGATTGAGGTGGTATGGGCAATGGGCATGTGTTGAGGATGGATGACGAGGAGGGAATGAAGAGGGCTTGGGAGGAACTTGTTAGAGGAAGAAAATCGAGAGGGAGACAGAGAATGAGATGGCGAGATAAAGTGGAGGAAGATATGGAGAGAAGAGGTTTGGTGGAGGATGCTGCCTCTGATAGAAGGCAGTGGAGGAGGAAAAGGCGCATTAGGCAACCGACCCCTTATTGCAGGGATAACTGTGGGAAAGAAGAATACGATATGAAGGCACCTTTAGACACTCATTCTACGCATGTCATCTTACAGCTGCGCAGATTCAACAGAAGCACAAAAATGCTTCAGTGTCGGTATCATGACATCCAGGCAATTTTAGAAGAACTGCATCAAAAATCCTTCCGGTTCCATGTATATTGAAATGTTCGTATTATCATCAATCAAATCAAAATTTAAAAAAAGAGAAAAAATTGGTGTAGAACAAAAACCATCAGATATTGTTTCCCAATTTCCATTAAAGTTCTCGCTTCAACGTCAAAATTACCCTTCAAAAATAAATAAATCAATAAATAAAAAAAATAAAAAAAATTGAGAATTCACAACACCCTTGATTACAACCCTCACCCTACGCGCATTAATGCATTTGATTCGAAATAAAAAAAAATGATCACTCATTGGCTAAAAAAAATCAAAACAAACATAAAAATGAATCGAAAACGGCTATGGCGTGTTTTTGCTGGATGCAAAATGCAATAATGTGCAATATCCATCAGCCAGCCGACTGTGCAAAGCGGCGAAAAACCTTTCCATTGAAAACTTCATAACTCTCACATCTCGCATTTTCGGCTCCTCTCTCCGTAATGGGTGTTACAGCGTCACACACACACACACACACACACACACACACACAAAACGAGAGAGAGAGAGAGAGAGAGAGAGAGAGAGAGAAGGGGGGATAAACTAAATATAAACGTCGTTTATGACCCAATGGAACAAACTCGATACGAATGTCACTCGGCTTGATCTCGAAAACAGAAAACGAAAAACTCGCTTTGACGAAATTGCTGGCGTCTACAGCGAACCTCTTAACAAAGTTAAAAGTGAATGATACTCTTCGCCTTCTCGTACGCGTGTACATACACGCATACACCTAAGCACACAAATATAGATAATATGTATATGTATCCAGAATGACCTCTTAACTTCTCGATTTCATAACTTTTTTTTTTTTTTTTTTTTTTTTTTTTTTTTTTTTTGATACGCTTGTCACTACAATGCCTTAAGATCCAAGTGCAAGAAATATGAAGAAATGATGTACTCCGTCGGGTTCGTTTCCCGTTACCGGGACATCATAATTTTCTTCATATATCTTGTACTTGGATCCTAAGGTTTTTGTAGTGACAAGCTTATAAAAAAAAGAAAAAAAAAAAGGCGCCAAGAATTCGAGAAGTGAAGAGTTGGCATTGTGGCTATTGCAATTACATATGTATCTGGTAAAAATGGCCAGTAGATTCTACACACATATACATATGGTTACAGTCAGATAAATCCGCCTATACTTCACAAATAAAGTACTCTTCAACTTTCAATCAAATAGCAAGATATCGGATAAGAACCAATATCTACATTAATTCTACAGTATGTTGCTCTATGTTGTTCTGGTAACATACCACTGACCAAGGAAATACGATTAATCAAAACTTCTCCATATATTTCAAGTCTTCATGATTGCTTCGTGGGCATCAGCAACAGGAGGTTTCATAGAGGCAATAATATCAACACATGTAGGACGGTGGACTTCAATATCAAAAACGTTAATCATAAAAGCAGCCATATAAAATTATAAGAGCACTCGACGGACCAGTACTAATCAACTTGTTAAAAGTTTAAGCGCAAGAAACGATTGCAAAGAATCTCAGAGACCCCAAGTCACGCAAAAGACTGATAACCAACGATACACAAAATGAAATTCTAAAGAAAGTCGACACAAACAAGCAGAATGAAATACACCACAAACTTTCCCAAAAACCCAAACTGCAAGGAAAGGCATTTGGCAAACTCAGACCAGACACTCTCTCTCCCCCTCCCTCCCCGCCCCCTCCCTCCCCCCTCCCTCCCTCCTCTGTGGTGACCCGTTTTCTCATTATTCGCAACACCCGACTAATCTTTTTGTGATTCGGTGGAAGTGAAGGAGGCAAGATAAACACGGGAAGGGGGGAAGAGGGGCGGAGGAGGGGAAGAGGAGACAGGGGGAAATGAGGTGCGGTTGGGGAGAGGGGAAACCGTAGCCCACAACAAGAGAGGGAAAGCGGAATGAAATGCACGGAAGTGTTGGGAGGATTCTGCAAGAGTGATGAAGCCTGCATGTTGCACCATGAATGAGGACTGTCAAGAAAGAGGAAAGGAAATGAGAGACGTGATTGTTGGAGAAACAAAGAAAATATATCTAGATAAGTGGTGTCATACTGATTTTTTTTTTGAGGCTGGGCTAGAAAAGGACATCCAGTTTTTCATACTTTGAAATAAATGAGGAATTTTTACTCTCTGTAATGTTAAATTCACACTGTGAAATTACAGTAGTATGAGGATCGTTTATTCTCTACAATGTTCAACTTGGATCGTGAAATTCCAGTAGATTAGCCCCATGATGTCCACTCATCCCAATCACTCAATACCTGAGGGACAATTATTAAGGTAACTAGTTGGCATGATATGCAAATCGAACCTTTTGCTAGCAGTTGCACCTTTTTGGAAAAAAAAAAAAAAAGATTGCTTCCCACATTAATAAACGTTTTCTTCCTACTTTCTCAAAGATAAACATCACATAAAAAGTAATATGATTTTTACCACCCGTCTTGATCTTATTCCGTCAAATATCAAACTACATTCTTTGCAAATCTCCCCTCGGTAATTTGTTGTTTGTGTTGTGTGTGTGTGTGTGTGTGTGTGTTTGTGTGTGTGTGTGTGTGTTTATGATGAGAGAGAGAGAGAGAGAGAGAGAGAGAGAGAGAGAGAGAGAGACTTTAGTGCGTTCATGCTTGCATTCACCCTCATTCACCATCGGGATTAAATCTTCCGGAAGAGTCACCTTACCCTTCATTAGCTTTCTTTCTCCCCTTTCTTTCCTTCTTCCCTCATTCTCAATCATCAACATACCCTCAATATTCACCTCCTTTCACGATCCCCTCAGCCCTTCCTTACTCGATCGCCAACCTTCCAAAGTATAGAACGAAATGGAAGCACTGATGGCCGTTAACGCTCTTTATCATCTTCATCATGGAACCAGTGGTTATTCAGCAACGGGACCAACGGCTTTAGGTGACTTCCGAACCGCGTCGCGAATGAATTTCTTTCACCAGAAATACACATCTCTAACACCTCAGTGGAATGCCCGAGAATCGAACTCGCGGCCACCGAGGTGGCAAGCCAAGACCAAGCCAACCACGTAACTGAGGCGGCCAATCGTAACTTTTGGGGAAGAAAAAAAACTTGGAAAAATAATCCACTATGTCGCTCCCAACAGCAAATTATCCTGCCAAGGTATTTTGAATTGAATCGAATTGAAGACAGAATTTAGGCTAAAGTTCTTTCTGCGCTGAAACGTTAATTGGCAGTAAAAGGTTTGAAAGGCGTAACAGGAGGGAAAACCTCGCACTTTTACTGAGACAAATCTAAAAAAAAGCGAGTCTTTTTTCCGGACGTATTAAAAAATTTATATCAACACGAAATTAAAAATGTCTACTTTTGTTTATACGTCCCTTTGTCTTTTGTCAGTTTCATACACGAGATTCGCATTAAAATTCATGGGAACGGACGAGGCTTTTTCAAATCCATACCATCCGAAGAGAGCAAGAAGAAAAGGGCAATGCAAAAGTCTAGAGACTGGAAAACGGCCAAAATGCATAAACAAATATTTACTAAAATACTGAGCTGCTGACGTCTTGCGCCAATCTACCAATAAAGACCACACGTTTATTAGCATGGCTCTGATGAGAGTGAGGATCACTATATACACCATTATTAACATTACTGCCATTAGTATCCTTCATATGGAGAGTGACACCACCATCGCCAATTAGGTTATTATACTGAGAGTACCATTAAAAAAACGTTAAGCTTATACCTCAAGTACAAATACTGCTATGTTCATCAATACCATTCCCTTCCAGCCTCATCTAAGGTTAACACCCCCTATCCCCCAATAATACATGCCCGGCCACGACTTCCCTTCTTTGAACCCTTCGGGAGGATCTTTATGGCCCCTGATGCCAATGTAATCTCCCATTTCTTGAAAGGTCGCTTCCTCCAACCTCAATCAGCTATTAAATGTCGTCTTTCAGACCCGTTCTGGCCACTGGCACCATTAATCGTCCAGGGCTGGACCACCTTATGCCCTCGCGGTTTCTTGGCCTCTGTTTGCTTGCTCTTAAAAAAAAATTAAAAAAATAAATAAAAACGTGTGTATATATATATATATATATATATATATATATATATATATATATATATATATATATATATATATATATATATTATTATATTATTATTAATTTAGGAATAGAGAAGGCGCAAAGCAATAAAAAAAGTTTCATTAGATTAAAAAAACATATTTCGAATCCTTTAGTTTGGATATATATATATATATATATATATATATATATATATATATATATATATATATATATATAGATATATAGTATATATATATATATGTATATATATATATATATACATATATATATATATATATATATATATATACTATATATATATATATATATATATCCATCCAAACTAAAGGATTCGAAATATGTTTTTTTTAATCTAATGAAACTTTTTTTATTGCTTTGCGCACAATTTCGTGGCCTTCTCTGTTCCTAAATTAATAATAAAAAAAAATCCTCAGAACTAAAGGATTCTAATCTTTTTTTTATTTACAGCAACTTTTTTTTATTGTTTTGTGCACAACTTCGTCGTCTTCTCTGTTCATAAATGAATAAAAAAAATCCTCTGAACTAAATGATTCAGTGGTTTTTTTTCTAATACTTAAAAAAGGATTTTTTTTATCCTTTTATGCAAAAACTAGAAAATGTGACATAGATTATATATCAGAACTCGAATACGACACTAGTAAATGTAAAAATGTTCCAGACTCCATTACGTCATGCTGATAAGTATGAAGATAATTACATACATCATCGTCCTAAGTACCACTGACATTCCCCAGCGCCATAACAAGAATCATTATCACTTCAGAGAACCGCAAAGACAGAAACCAACTCCAAGACCCACAAAGGCATATTGACTTCGGACCCGGAGTTGTTATAACAGAGATCAATAACATTAAAAGAGATTATTAATCCATGATGGTGAGTTATAATACACCAGAAGGAAAAAATGGATAGTGACAATATAAAAATAATGCCTGTATGAAGGAATAAACCTACTTCAACTGAGTACGAGATATGCATACATAAAGACATACATACGCAAATACACAAACAATGAAACAATTTAAAATGTGAAGGATGAAAATTACATTTGTGATATTATGAGAAATTTACTGAATATTAACACGATTAAATTGTTATCACACGGGCTACATATTAAACGTGCAAAAAAAAGCAGTACTGCTATTCCTACTGAGAGAGAGAGAGAGAGAGAGAGCTTTCCGGACGAGAGTCGAAGAGTCGAACGCAAGGCGTTAAAAGTGTCAGGGGGCAAGACTTTTAGAGGCCTTGGGAGTAGTCCCATCTGGCGGTGCCTTTGACTACTCCTACTCCAGCCCCTACTCCTACTCCTCCTTCCACTATCGCCACTCGGGCCCTGTCCCCATCCCCAGCATTTAAAGTCTTATCTGCCTCCCTCTGGAAGCCATTAAACTTCTGCTCTCTATCTCCGGGAGATCAAATCTTCTCGCTTTCGAGAGATGTTATGTTATTGAAGGCGTTGTATAATTTCCTTCCAATTTTGTTACCAAATACTTTTTCATAATTTTCTTGTGGTAATTCGCCAAATATACTATACCAACATCAACAAAGTAATACTAATAATACACTAGAAGTATTACCACCTTTTGTACTCGTATATACCTTTAGTTATAACAAGATAATTACAGTTTACTATATTATATTAGGTGCACAGAATAGAAAATACAATGAGAAGATAGTCTACATCTCAAAATCTGCATACTGAAAGCATATGGCAACACAAAATCAACGGTCACCAAAATATCTGGTAGCCTATGGAAGCGTTAAAGTATTACTTAAAAAGTAATACTACTAAGACAAAATATCCGGTAACATATGGAAGCGATAAAGTTCATCAGCTTAAAAAGTGATGCTACTAATAAGACAATAAAAGTAATACCAGCTTTTCGACCAGTACTAGAATATGCCTTTAGTTATATCTAGTTTACTATATTTCATCAGGAAGGCAGAATAGAAAATACAACGAGAATATAGTCTATACCTCAGCAACTGCAAACAGCATCTGGCAACACATAATGAACAGTGAACAAAACATCTGCGAGCGATAAAGTTGACCTACTTAAAAGAGTCTACGGCAGAGTCAACTGAGAAAGTCTAATGGAATTTCCAGATTGGTAGATAACCTCGTTATAGAGAAATTGCCTTAATGCTACGTGAACCTCGTTATAAGGAAATTACCAGGCGGTAAGTGACCTAATTAGTATACCGAAATTACCCGGCCGGTAAGTGACCTCACCAAAACGAACCTCACGCTAAGAGGGCTTGTTATCACGAAATTCGAAGTCACTTGGACGGTAAATGACCTGATTGTTGTGGTTAAGTAACGTCATTGTTGGGGTTTCAGGCAACGGAATCAAGATGGCGACACATTATCCTGTTGTGATAAGGTACTGGTAAGAAATATAATAATAAAAATAAAACGCCTGAGATGAAAGCTTCCCTGTTATGACAGTTATGTGATAAGGTACTGATTAAAGAATAAATAATAAAACACCCTGAGATGAAAGCTTATGAAAAAAACTGATCAAAAATGATCATTTCAAAGAAAAACCTTTACTAAATATAAGTAGATCGACAGTTAAAATATATTTTGCAAGCTACCTCATGGAACTAGTCGAAAATGTCCTTACACCAAAACGACATGATACCCACGAACTCCATGTCATAAACACGAGTCGTTGACTTATCGCAAACATCTCACAAGCATGTTAAGTCTTTGGTCAATGCTGGATAATCGTATGAAGCCAGAATAGCCAGCAAATCTTTCACTTGTATTCGTAAGAAAATACTTGAACGTCATAATATACAATCCTCTCTAAAGTAAACATGATTTTCCAATCTAGTTTTGCGATGACCAAAACAATAAATGAAATGAGAAAGATAAATGAACTCGTGCAAAATCCCATATACTACGCCATTCATCATTCGCTGGCGCGGAAATATAGTGAATGGTAATTCCTCTGGAGAATTTTGTCATCTAAGGGATCAGAAAGGCAATTGAATTTTCTACCAATTTTTAAACACATTATTTTATGCCGGAAAAAAAATCCGACACATAAGAGTTAAATTGTACATTCACTTACGTATTTTACCGAAGCAACGGATTAGGCATGGAATACAAAAATTAAATGTAAGTAAATGAATAAATATTTGGAGAGTGAAAATATGGATGACTAAACACTGCAAACCGTTGCATTACAAGCAGCCTGGAATATAACTGATCTAATTTGGGGGAATGTAGCATATCGGTGGGAGGCAGGAATCATTAAATACGAAACCTACTATGACCTGACCCATCAATAGCATCCTTACTAACCCTGGACGCAATAGTCCCCTCCCCCACCCCCACCACCATTACGCAATGAATCCTTGACCACTGGATAAGCCTGAATCGCCTTCCCTTGAGTATGCTAAGCACTGCTCTCAACCGTCTTCACTACGAGACCTTTATTTATCTGATTTGTTTTTTTATCGGATTTTAGCTTTTTAATAATGACCAAACAACATCATTTACCCACGTCCTAGCATTCCACTAATTACTAAAAATTATGAATTTCAGAATAAGAAAATATTTAAGCTAACTATTTTATCAAAGAAAAGTTATAAAGAAAACTTAATAATTTTCCCGTAAGATGCACAGCTGACCTACATTCTCGTGGTGTAAGTTAACACAGGCTACCCACTCACTTGACATTCCTCGGTAGTGTCGTTGAATATAGAATTTAGGCCAAAGGCAAAGTACTGGGACCTATGAGGTCATTCAGCGCTGAAATGGAAATTGACAGTAAAAGGTTTGAAAGGTGTGACAAGGAGGAAAACCTCAATGCAGTTGCACAATGTATCAAGTGTTAGGAGAGGGTGGAGAGTAAGATGAAGAAAGAGAATATGAAAGGAGGTACAGTAAAAGGAACGAAAATGGTTGCAGCCGAATGTACGCTGCAAAGAACGTTAAGTAATGCCAACAGTGCACCGCATGAGGTCCACTGACGGCACTATCCCCCTACGGGATCCTTGGTAGTGCCAAACATTACGACGCCGCTACACAGTAGTAGCAACAGAGCAGCGTATAGCCTCTGTAACGGCCCACCAGGGGTCTTTCATTCCCTTTATAGCGCATCTATGGTATAGTCTACTTGACAGGTTAATTTTTGTAGCTACTTCTATGCCCAAGGGAAGCATTAACACGCCTTTTGTGAGCTCGTAACCCTTTCTATCATTTCTAGTCATTATTTTGAACCAATATTCATTGATATGGCAGCAATTGTATTTATTCATGCGCTTTTGTCATGGTTAATATTCCATTAATTTGCTCTCATCTATAATATTCATGCGCCATTTCTATGGTAATTATATCATTCGTTTCTTCCATCAGTTTCCTTCTATTAATTAATTGTTGGTTTTCTCGCATATGAGCATTCTGCTCTATGGGCGCTCGTATCACAAGCGAATGGTTCCCCTCTCCCCCTTCCCCACAGAGACGCGGAATGGACCGGGATTACCAGAAGCCACAACATAAACGACACTAATGACAGCGTCACTCTTTCCATTCCTGTTATTGTTCCGGCTTTTTTTGGCTTTTTTTTCTAACTTGGATTTAGTTCCCTGTAATCCTTCCTCGGTAAACCTCCCCCCCCTCTCTCTCCCTCTCTCTCTCTCTCTCTCTCTCTCTCTCCAAAATAATACAGACCAAGGTAAGTGTCGTCAGTGGACCTCATGCGGTACACTGTAGGCATTACTTAAGGTTCTTTGCAGCGTGCCTTCGGTCCCTAGCTGGAACCCCTTTCGTTCCTTTAACTGTACCTCCTTTCATATTCACTTTCTTCCATTTGACTTTCTACCCTCCTCACAATTTATTCTTAGTGCAACTGCTTCGAGGTTTTCCTCCTGTAACACCTATCAGCCCTTTTACCGTCAGTTTCCATTTCAGCTGCAGTTGTTTGTAATTAAGGAAATTTAACCAAATTCCCTTTCCAGAATAAAAACATTACAACGGATAGAGAGAGAGAGAGAGAGAGAGAGAGAGAGAGAGAATTAAAGGACTAACTCCACTACTACAATCCATATATCAACCCTGACGGGAGAGAAATGAATATGATATTTCCCCGGGGGCATTTTGCCCCTTGGGGGGATCAGCTGAGCTTACTTACACTCCTCCCTGTTCTGGGCTTCTGAAGAAATATACGGGAAATCTATGGAGGGGGAGGGGGATGGGATAGCACTCAAAATAATGCTGAATGTAAATATATTGTTTGTTTGACTGGTGTTTTTACGTTGCATGGAACCAGTGGTTATTCAGCAACGGGACCAACGGCTTTACGTGACTTCCGAACCACGCCGAGAGTGAACTTATATCACCAGAAATACACATATCTCACTCCTCAATGGAATGCCCGAGAACCGAACTCGCGGCCACCGAGATGGCAGGTCAATACCATACCGATATACCGATCATACCATTGAGGCGCTGAGAATTAATGTCAATATATTTCATTATATATATATATATATATATATATATATATATATATATATAATATATATATATATATATATATATATATATATATATTGTGCGTGTGTGTGTGTAATTCTACAGTTTAAGGGTCCAAATTCACTGCATTACGTATGTATGCGCTCAACGTCATTTTAATAGAATTTTACTTAATAAAAACTGCAAGCTTTGGATAACGTTATACCATAAAAATACTCAAAACGCAACAAATAATGATAAAGATATCCGTATATTATCCTAGAATCTAAAGAACGAAGTTTTAATTCCAGTAATAAAAAATATAAACTGAACTGTATTTTACCAAAGCGTTTAAAGAACTTGGCACTACTTCTCGTCACGAAAACAAAAACATAATAAAAGAAGTGAAACTTCTATAAAGACGTCATTATCTTTTTCAGAAAGAAATTAGCCTGCAAGGAAAATTACACCATTAGCTTACTGACGGTTCGCGGTAGTTTCTACGAGTAATTCATTTAGCGATGAAAGCAAAACTATCTATCTATTTGTTCTTACAACTCCGGAAAGTCATATCGACATACAACATACTTTCTAATGTATAGCAGTTACATATAAAAAACTGATTTTTTGGAAGACTGTAGCCACCTCCCACATAATAAATAGTTATATTTGCCTTCGATAAAACACATCAAAACAAAACATTTATTCTCAATAAATAACCTGCGCAAATGCTTAGTAACCGGAAAAAAATCAAATGTACAACTTAAAAGGTAAGAGAATACCCGACACCTTTCCATAGCTAATACGGCAAAATTGTATCCAGTAAACACCCAAAGGTTACGTTAGGTTGGGTTTTTTTCGTGCCCTATCATTTCCTAGCCATTTTTTGCACGAAAAATCATTACCATTTCGGGTTTTTTCATGCAGAAATGGCTGGCTGAAAAATTAACCCTCTCCCAACCAAAAGAAAAAAAAAATACATAAATAAATAAACACATAGAATCACACAAACACAAGTAATTATAGATTCAGGAGGCATCAATCGTTGCCTTGTCTTCACGCGTTGTTCATGAACTGGCTTGTCCTGCGTGAAGTGGCGGGTACAATGGTCGTCACTGTCGTAATTTGCATCACGATAATATCGAAAATTTGAAACTCGCAAAACCATATTCACAAAAAATTGATTAATCACTTTCACCAACAACAAACTAAAGACTGACACGCAGTGACCTCATAATCCCGAATGAGCCAAGAACCAAGAAGGGACCTTCGCAAATCATTTCCTGCCTATTCAACCACTGGCCTGATAGTTCTTGGTTATGGCTACAGAGGTGCTTGGGAAGTTTGGCGCACATTTTGGTTCCTTTTTTCATGGCCTACGTGATTTAAAATCAACTGCATTGACGTTCTCTTGAATGATGTATTTTCCTCGTCATACCTTTTTCTGTATCGTCTTTGAGTTTCTGCTTAATGAAGGTTCCACATAATTCTGAGCAGTTGCAGCGACTTACGGGATTGTTTGAGGATTGCGTGATCAAAGGTAGGTTTTTCCTACCTTTGATCACGCAATCCTCAAACAATCCCGTAAGTCGCTGCAACTGCTCAGAATTATTTCCTATAAGCATTTTATCACTGGTGATGTCCTCTCTCTCTCTCTCTCTCTCTCTCTCTCTCTCTCTCTCTCTCTCTCTCGGGATCCTGTAGTATGCGCACTTGGTTCACAAACCAGTATTCTGGTGATAGAAGTTCACTCTCGACGTGGTCCGGAAGTCACGTAAAGCCGTTGGTCCCGTTGCTGAATAACCACTTGTTCCACGCAACGTAAAAATACCATACAAACAAACGCAAACCAGTAGACCAGTGTTCGACTCTCAAATCAGACAAGGGTGATACGATATCTAGTACGAGTTCCATAAAATTGAGTATGCCCCTTGTTGAGGGATCTGGTTGCTAGTCGAAAAGACAAACAACATCAAAGCGTTCCTCGCTTCGTTAAAATGTATAACATCAAAACAGGTCTGCAACTTTCGTAAAATACTCGAGATATGCTATACACTCGCGCCGTCAGTTTGGTTCTCCGATCTCTCTCTCTCTCTCTCTCTCTCTCTCTCTCTCTCTCTCTCTAATTCCAACTTCCTTTCTCGATCAGTTATCCGACTCCATTTCTCTCTGCGCGATTATTTTTTTCACAGCATTTAAGTCTTTCTCCCTCTCACATTTATCACTGATATCCAGCTCTCCCTATACAATTCCAAAGTCAGTTTTCTTCGTCTGCCGCCTCTTTCTTTCCCACCTT